>NW_024609556.1:7500-147500 GCF_018296145.1 Oncorhynchus tshawytscha
ATCTGGGATTCCTCTCTACTCTATAGATATCTATCTGGGATTCCTCTCTACTCTATAGATATCTATCTGGGATTCTCTCTACTCTATAGATATCTATCTGGGATGTCTCTCTACTCTATAGATATCTATCTGGGATTCCTCTCTACTCTATAGATATCTATTTGGGATGTCTCTCTACTCTATAGATATCTATCTGGGATTCCTCTCTACTCTATAGATATCTATCTGGGATGTCTCTCTACTCTATAGATATCTATCTGGGATGTCTCTCTACTCTATAGATATCTATCTGGGATTCCTCTCTACTCTATAGATATCTATCTGGGATTCCTCTCTACTCTATAGATATCTATCTGGGATTCCTCTCTACTCTATAGATATCTATCTGGGATTCCTCTCTACTCTATAGATATCTATCTGGGATTCCTCTCTACTCTATAGATATCTATCTGGGATTCCTCTCTACTCTATAGATATCTATCTGGGATTCCTCTCTACTCTATAGATATCTATCTGGGATTCCTCTCTACTCTATAGATATCTATCTGGGATTCCCCTACAGTGTATTTGGAAAGTTTGCGAACCCCTGGACTTTTTCCCAAAAATTTGTTACATCATTATTCTAAAATGTGTTAAAAATATATATATTTTTTAAATCATCAATCTACACACAATATGACAAGCATTTTTGCATTTGTGTTAATAATAAAAAACTGAAATATCACATTTACATAAGTATTCAGACCCTTTACTCAGTACTTTGTTGAAGCACATTTGGCAGTGATTACAGCCTCCAGTGTTCTTGGGTATGATGCTACAAGCTTGGCACACCTGTATTTGGAGAGTTTCTCCCATTCTTCTCTGCAGATCCTCTCAAGCTCTGTCAGGTTGGATGGGGAGCGTCACTGCAGCTTTTCATCAAGGATCTCTCTGTACTTTGCTCCATTCTTCTTTCCCTCAATCCTGACTAGTCTCCCAGTCCCTGCCGCTGAAAAACATCCCCACAGCATGATGCTGCCACCACCATGCTCCACCTTAGGGATGCTGCCAGGTTTCCTCCAGACGTGACGTTTGGCCTTCAGGCCAAAGAGTTCAAAACAGACCAGAGAATCTTGTTTCTCATGGTCTGAGATTCCTTTTGGCAAACTCCAAGAGGGCTGTCATGTGCCTTTTACTGTAGAGTGGCTTCCGTCTGGCCACTCTACCATAAAGGCCTGATTGGTGGAGTGCTGCAGAGATGGTTGTCCTTCTGGAAGGTTATCCCATCTCCAGAGGGACTTTGGAGCTCTGCCAGAGTGACCATTGGGTTCTTGGTCACCTCCTGACCAAGGCCCTTCTTCCCCGATTGCTCAGCTTGGCCAGGCAGCCGGCTCTAGGAAGAGTCTTGGTGGTTCCAAACGTCTTCCATTTAAGAATGATGGAGGCCACTGTGTTCTTGGGAACCTTCAATGCTGCAGAAATGTTTTGGTACCCTTCCCCAGATCTGTGCCTCGACACAATCCTGTCTCGGAGCTCTACAGGCAATTTCTTCGACCTCATGGCTTGGTTTTTGCTCTGACATGCACTGTCAACTGTGTGGACCTTTTTATATAGACAGGTGTGTGCTTTTCCAAAGCAAGTCCAATCAATTTAATTTATGACAGGTGGACTCCAATCGAGTTGTAGAAACATCTTTCTGAATATTCTGTGAAAATGTGAAATCACCCTCAAGCTGTGAGAAACTTTACTGCTTTGAATTACATAAAGACCTTGGAAAGAAGGAAACTGGATATGTTTGTCTTGATGAAATGGTTTACAGACATTTACTTTGTAGTTTGTGGACAAGACATTACTAACAGAAAAACACAGGACTTTGTAGTTGATGGTGAAATACAAGACAAGATCCAAAACAATCCATATCAAGTCTTCCTGTTGTCTTGTAGGTGAGTGTGGCAGCGAAGATGGCCCAGCGCATGTCGTTCGGCTTCTATAAGTACAACAACATGGAGTTTGTCAGGATGAAGGGGCCGCAGGGCAAAGGTCACGCTGAGATGGCGGTCAGCCGTGTCCCGACCGGAGACACGTCCCCCTGCGGCACAGAGGAGGACCTGGACTCACCCCTACACGAGAGGGTAGGTAGAGTAGACAAATAGGCACACACACACACACACACACACACACACATGAGAGGGTCAGGACACACAATGTGCATGGACACATTAGTTACACCACCTCTTTCCATGACCGACTGACCAGGTGAATCCAGGTGAAAGCTATGATCCCTTATTGATGTCACCTGTTAAATCCACTTCAATCAGTGTAGATGAAGGTGGAGGAGACGGGTTGAAGAAGGATTTTTACACCTTGAGACAATTGAGACCTGGATTGTGTGTGTGTGCCATTCAGAGGGTGAATGAACAAGACAAAATATTGAAGTGCCTTTGAACGGGGTACGGTAGTAGGTGCCAGGCGCACCGGTTTGAGTCAAGAACTTCAATGCTGCTGGGTTTTACACACTCAACAGTTTAATATGTGTTACCAGAATGGTCCCAAAGGGTCCTGAGGACATCCAGCCAACTTGATACAGCTGTGGGAAGCGTTGGAGTCAACATGGGCCAGCTTCCCTGTGGAACACTTTGGACACCTTGTAGAGTCCCATGTCCCGACGAATTGAGGCTGTTCTGAGGGCAAAAGGGGGTGTAACTCAATATTAGGAACGTGTTCTTAATGTTTTGTACACTATGTACACACTCAAACACAGGACGCTAACCGTCCCCTAGACTAGAGGGTCAGGGCGCTAACCGTCCGCTAGACTAGAGGGTCAGGGCGCTAACCGTCCCCTAGACTAGAGGGTCAGGGCGCTAACCGTCCCCTAGACTAGAGGGTCAGGGCGCTAACCGTCCCCTAGACTAGAGGGTCAGGGCGCTAACCGTAACCCCCTAGACTAGAGGGTCAGGGCGCTAACCGTCCCCTAGACTAGAGGGTCAGGGCGCTAACCGTCCGCTAGACTAGAGGGTCAGGGCGCTAACCGTCCCCTAGACTAGAGGGTCAGGGCGCTAACCGTCCCCTAGACTAGAGGGTCAGGGCGCTAACCGTCCCCTAGACTAGAGGGTCAGGGGGCGCTAACCGTCCCCTAGACTAGAGGGTCAGGGCGCTAACCGTCCGCTAGACTAGAGGGTCAGGGCGCTAACCGTCCGCTAGAGGGTAGACTAGAGGGTCAGGGCTAACGCGTAACCGTCCCCGACTAGAGGGTCAGGGCGCTAACCGTCCCCTAGACTAGAGGGTCAGGGCGCTAACCGTCCCGCTAGACTAGAGGGTCAGGGCGCTAACCGTCCGCTAGACTAGAGGGTCAGGGCGCTAACCGTCCGCTAGACTAGAGGGTCAGGGCGCTAACCGTCCGCTAGACTAGAGGGTCAGGGCGCTAACCGTCCGCTAGACTAGAGGGTCAGGGCGCTAACCGTCCCCTAGACTAGACATGCAGATCGCTGGAACACACTTCTATTCTGTAACGTGTGTGTGAGCCCACGCGCTCGTCCGTGCATTTACCACACAGGGAATAGAGGTGTGTGTGTGTGTGTGTGTGTGTGTGATTTATTGTGTCTTCAGTCACAGATGGGTTCTGTATGTCCTGAGGTTCTGTCCCCCTTTAACTGAGGTTCTGTATGTCCTGAGGTTCTGTATGTCCTGAGATACTGTCCCCCTTTACCTGAGGTTCAGTGTGATGTCCACTAGAGGATATCAGAGACTGGATTTGACTCAGTTGGGGGGTTGTTCTGGAGGATAGAATGGACTGACTTAAGTGTACTGGCATAGTCTTTGATACACAAAACCCAGTCTATTAAAAACCAATGAAACAACATGGCATTATATTATTACTGAGTTACTGCAGTATGTTATATTACTACTGAGTTACTGCAGTATGTTATATTACTACTGAGTTACTGCAGTATGTTATATTACTACTGAGTTACTGCAGTATGTTATATTACTACTGAGTTACTGCAGTATGTTATATTACTACTGAGTTACTGCAGTATGTTATATTACTACTGAGTTACTGCAGTATGTTATATTACTACTGAGTTACTGCAGTATGTTATATTACTACTGAGTTACTGCAGTATGTTATATTACTACTGAGTTACTGCAGTATGTTATATTACTACTGAGTTACTGCAGTATGTTATATTACTACTGAGTTACTGCAGTATGTTATATTACTACTGAGTTACTGCAGTATGTTTACTACACTGTAGTATGTTATATTACAACTGAGTTACTGTAGTATATTATATTACTACTGAGTTACTGCCATGTTTAATTTACTACAGTTTAACTACACAGGCAAAAGAGCAACTGATGGTAGTATTAGATATGTTCTGATTGGCTGTCTGGGTGTTTTTTCTGTAATAGGTTGGTTCTCTGTGTTTTCTCTGTAATTGGTTGGTTCTGATTGGCTGTCTGTTTTCTCTGTAGTACGTTGGTTCTGATTGGCTGTCTGTGTTCTGTTTGGTCAGGTGACTACTGAGTTACAGCACCCCTTATACTACTGAGGAACCGCAGTATGTTATATTACCCTCAGTATGTTATCTCCCCTTCTCTCCGTCGGAAGGTCCCCAGGAACCGTATCACTGAGATGAAGAAGAGTCACTCAGCCAACGTTATAGTGAAGAGTTCTTCAGGGAAGAGGACTACTGAGGGTAATGATATTTTATACCCAAACACCACGTGTTGTGTTGGAGAGTTAGAACCCGGATGTGTTGGAGAGTGTAGAACCCGGATGTGTTGGAGAGTGTAGAACCCGGATGTGTTGGAGAGTGTAGAACCCGGATGTGTTGGAGAGTGTAGAACCCGGATGTGTTGGAGAGTGTAGAACCCGGATGTGTTGGAGAGTGTAGAACCCGGATGTGTTGGAGAGTGTAGAACCCGGATGTGTTGGAGAGTGTAGAACCCGGATGTGTTGGAGAGTGTAGAACCCGGATGTGTTGGAGAGTGTAGAACCCGGATGTGTTGGAGAGTGTAGAACCCGGATGTGTTGGAGAGTGTAGAACCCGGATGTGTTGGAGAGTGTAGAACCCGGATGTGTTGGAGAGTGTAGAACCCGGATGTGTTGGAGAGTGTAGAACCCGGATGTGTTGGAGAGTGTAGAACCCGGATGTGTTGGAGAGTGTAGAACCCGGATGTGTTGAATGGACAGTGTAGAACCCGGATGTGTTGAATGGACAGTGTAGAACCCGGATGTGTCGGATAGAGAGAGAGTGTAGAACCCGGATGTGTCGAATAGAGAGAGAGTGTAGAACCAGGATGTGTCGAATAGAGAGAGAGTGTAGAACCAGGATGTGTCGGAATAGAGAGAGAGTGTAGAACCAGGATGTGTCGGATAGAACCAGGATGTGTCGGACAGTGTAGAACCCAGGATGTGTCGGACAGAGAGAGAGTGTAGAACCCGGATGTGTCGGACAGAGAGAGAGTGTAGAACCCGGATGTGTCGGACAGAGAGAGTGTAGAACCCGGATGTGTCGGACAGAGAGAGAGTGTAGAACCCGGATGTGTCGGACAGAGAGAGAGTGTAGAACCCGGATGTGTCGGACAGAGAGAGAGTGTAGAACCCGGATGTGTCGGATAGAGAGTGTAGAACCCGGATGTGTCGGACAGAGAGAGAGTGTAGAACCCGGATGTGTCGGATAGAGAGTGTAGAACCAGGATGTGTCGGAGAGAGAGTGTAGAACCAGGATGTGTCGAATAGAGAGAGAGTGTAGAACCAGGATGTGTCGGATAGAGAGAGAGTGTAGAACCCGGATGTGTCGGATAGAGAGTGTAGAACCAGGATGTGTCGGAGAGAGTGTAGAACCAGGATGTGTCGGAGAGAGTGTAGAACCAGGATGTGTCGGAGAGAGAGTGTAGAACCAGGATGTGTCGGAGAGAGAGTGTAGAACCAGGATGTGTTGGATAGAGAGAGAGTGTAGAACCAGGATGTGTGGAGAGAGAGTGTAGAACCAGGATGTGTTGGATAGAGAGAGAGTGTAGAACCAGGATGTGTTGGAGAGAGAGTGTAGAACCAGGATGTGTTGGATAGAGAGAGAGTGTAGAACCAGGATGTGTTGGATAGAGAGAGAGGGTAGAACCAGGATGTGTTGACGAGGCGGAGAGAGATTGTTTAACCTATAACCTGGATCATGTGACCCCATGCAGACCTTTGTAACCAGTCCAACCTGCGGTCTCGCTCCCTGTCGGGTACAGGTCGGTCCCTGGTAGGATCTTGGCTCAAACTGAACCGTACGGAGGAGTACTTCCTGCTTTACTCCCACCTGACCTACGTCACCCTGCCGCTGTACCGCATCACCTCAGGTCAAGACCCACACTATCAGTCCCTAATGGTTCACTATCACCTCAGGTCCAGACCCACACTATCAGTCCCTAATGGGTCACTATTCCCTATCACCTCAGGTCCAGACCCACACTATCAGTCCCTAATGGGTCACTATTCCCTATCACCTCAGGTCCTGACCCACACTATCAGTCCCTAATGGGTCACTATTCCCCATCACCTCAGGTCCAGACCCACACACTATCAGTCCCTAATGGGTCACTATTCCCTATCACCTCAGGTCCTGACCCACACTATCAGTCCCTAATGGGTCACTATTCCCTATCACCTCAGGTCCAGACCCACACTATCAGTCCCTAATGGGTCACTATTCCCCATCACCTCAGGTCCAGACCCACACACCATCAGTCCCTATCACCTCAGGTCCAGACCCACACCATCAGTCCCTATCACCTCAGGTCCAGACCCACACCATCAGTCCCTATCACCTCAGGTCCAGACCCACACACACTATCAGTCCCTATCACCTCAGGTCCAGACCCACACACACTATCAGTCCCTATCACCTCAGGTCAAGACCCACACACTATCAGTCCCTAATGGTTCCCTATCACCTCAGGTCCTGACCCACACTATCAGTCCCTAATGGGTCACTATTCCCTATCACCTCAGGTCGAGACCCACACTATCAGTCCCTAATGGGTCACTATTCCCCATCACCTCAGGTCCAGACCCACACACTATCAGTCCCTATCACCTCAGGTCCAGACCCACACACCATCAGTCCCTATCACCTCAGGTCCAGACCCACACACACTATCAGTCCCTATCACCTCAGGTCCTGACCCACACTATCAGTCCCTAATGGGTCACTATTCCCTATCACCTCAGGTCCAGACCCACACACTATCAGTCCCTAATGGGTCACTATTCCCTATCACCTCAGGTCCTGACCCACACTATCAGTCCCTAATGGGTCACTATTCCCCATCACCTCAGGTCCAGACCCACACACTATCAGCCCCTATCACCTCAGGTCCAGACCCACACACCATCAGTCCCTATCACCTCAGGTCCAGACCCACACCATCAGTCCCTATCACCTCAGGTCCAGACCCACACCATCAGTCCCTATCACCTCAGGTCCAGACCCACACACACTATCAGTCCCTATCACCTCAGGTCCAGACCCCACACACTATCAGTCCCTATCACCTCAGGTCAAGACCCACACACTATCAGTCCCTAATGGTTCCCTATCACCTCAGGTCCTGACCCACACTATCAGTCCCTAATGGGTCACTATTCCCTATCACCTCAGGTCCAGACCCACACACCATCAGTCCCTATCACCTCAGGTCCAGACCCACACACCATCAGTCCCTATCACCTCAGGTCCAGACCCCACACACTATCAGTCCCTATCCCATCACCTCAGGTCCAGACCCACACTATCAGTCCCTATCACCTCAGGTCCAGACCCACACCATCAGTCCCTATCACCTCAGGTCCAGACCCACACCATCAGTCCCTATCACCTCAGGTCCAGACCCACACCATCAGTCCCTATCACCTCAGGTCCAGACCCACACCATCAGTCCCTATCACCTCAGGTCCAGACCCACACCATCAGTCCCTATCACCTCAGGTCCAGACCCACACCATCAGTCCCTATCACCTCAGGTCCAGACCCACACCATCAGTCCCTATCACCTCAGGTCCAGACCCACACCATCAGTCCCTATCACCTCAGGTCCAGACCCACACCATCAGTCCCTATCACCTCAGGTCCAGACCCACACCATCAGTCCCTATCACCTCAGGTCCAGACCCCACACCATCAGTCCCTATCACCTCAGGTCCAGACCCACACACTATCAGTCCCTATCACCTCAGGTCCAGACCCCACACACTATCAGTCCTATCACCTCAGGTCCAGACCCCACACACTATCAGTCCCTATCACCTCAGGTCCAGACCCACACACACTATCAGTCCCTATCACCTCAGGTCCAGACCCACACACACTATCAGTCCCTAATGGTTCCCTATCACCTCAGGTCCTGACCCACACTATCAGTCCCTAATGGGTCACTATCACCTCAGGTCAAGACCCACACTATCAGTCCCTAATGGTTCCCTATCACCTCAGGTCCTGACCCACACTATCAGTCCCTAATGGGTCACTATTCCCTATCACCTCAGGTCCAGACCCACACTATCAGTCCCTATCACCTCAGGTCCAGACCCACACATCAGTCCCTATCACCTCAGGTCCAGACCCACACCATCAGTCCCTATCACCTCAGGTCCAGACCCACACCATCAGTCCCTATCACCTCAGGTCCAGACCCACACCATCAGTCCCTATCACCTCAGGTCCAGACCCACACTATCAGTCCCTAATGGGTCACTATTCCCCATCACCTCAGGTCCAGACCCCACACCATCAGTCCCTATCACCTCAGGTCCAGACCCACACCATTAGTCCCTATCACCTCAGGTCCAGACCCACACACACTATCAGTCCCTATCACCTCAGGTCAAGACCCACACACTATCAGTCCCTAATGGTTCCCTTTCACCTAAGGTCCAGACCCACACTATCAGTCCCTAATGGGTCACTATTCCCCATCACCTCAGGTCCAGACCCACATACACTATCAGTCCCTATCACCTCAGGTCCAGACCCACACCATCAGTCCCTATCACCTCAGGTCCAGACCCACACCATCAGTCCCTAATGGGTCACTATTCCCCATCACCTCAGGTCCAGACCCACACACTATCAGCCCCTATCACCTCAGGTCCAGACCCACACACTATCAGCCCCTATCACCTCAGGTCCAGACCCACACCATCAGTCCCTATCACCTCAGGTATTGACCCACACACACTATCAGTCCCTATCACCTCAGGTCCAGACCCACACACTATCAGTCCCTAATGGTTCCCTATCACCTCAGGTCAAGACCCACACACACCATCAGTCCCTATCACCTCAGGTCCAGACCCACACCATCAGTCCCTATCACCTCAGGTATTGACCCACACACACTATCAGTCCCTATCACCTCAGGTCCAGACCCACACACTATCAGTCCCTATCACCTCAGGTCCAGACCCACACACTATCAGTCCCTAATGGTTCCCTATCACCTCAGGTCAAGACCCACACACTATCAGTCCCTATCACCTCAGGTCCAGACCCACACCATCAGTCCCTATCACCTCAGGTCAAGACCCACACACTATCAGTCCCTAATGGTTCCCTATCACCTCAGGTCCAGACCCACACCATCAGTCCCTATCACCTCAGGTCCAGACCCACACCATCAGTCCCTATCACCTCAGGTCCAGACCCACACACACCATCAGTCCCTATCACCTCAGGTCCAGACCCACACCATCAGTCCCTATCACCTCAGGCCCAGACCCACACCATCAGTCCCTATCACCACAGGTCCAGACCCACACCATCAGTCCCTATCACCTCAGGTCCAGACCCACACCATCAGTCCCTATCACCTCAGGTCCAGACCCACACCATCAGTCCCTATCACCTCAGGTCCAGACCCACACCATCAGTCCCTATCACCTCAGGTCCAGACCCACACACCATCAGTCCCTATCACCTCAGGTCCAGACCCACACACCTATCAGTCCCTATCACCTCAGGTCCAGACACACACCATCAGTCCCTATCACCTCAGGTCCAGACCCACCACACCATCAGTCCCTATCACCTCAGGTCCAGACCCACACACACTATCAGTCCCTATCACCTCAGGTCCAGACCCACACCCACTATCAGTCCCTATCACCTCAGGTCCAGACCCACACCACTATCAGTCCCTATCACCTCAGGTCCAGACCCACACCCACTATCAGTCCCTATCACCTCAGGTCCAGACCCACCCACACCATCAGTCCCTATCACCTCTCCAGACCCACACCATCAGTCCCTATCACCTCAGGTCCAGACCCACACCATCAGTCCCTATCACCTCAGGTCCAGACCCACACCATCAGTCCCTATCACCTCAGGTCCAGACCCACACCATCAGTCCCTATCACCTCAGGTCCAGACCCACACCATCAGTCCCTATCACCTCAGGTCCAGACCCACACCATCAGTCCCTATCACCTCAGGTCCAGACCCACACCATCAGTCCCTATCACCTCAGGTCCAGACCCACACCATCAGTCCCTATCACCTCAGGTCCAGACCCACACCATCAGTCCCTATCACCTCAGGTCCAGACCCACACCATCAGAAGGTCCAGACACCATCAGTCCCTATCACCTCAGGTCCAGACCCACACCATCAGTCCCTATCACCTCAGGTCCAGACCCACACCATCAGTCCCTATCACCTCAGGTCCAGACCCACACCATCAGTCCCTGTTCCCCATTAGTCACATGCACAGGGTTGCAGATGTAAACGGAGCAAAGATTTTACTGAGTTACAGTTCATAGAAGGAAATGAATGGGGCCCTAATCTATGGATTTGACATGACTGGGCAATAAAGGTCCATTGGGGGGGACATCTTGGGCAGGGAGACGATGGTGGACATCTTGGGCAGGGAGACGATGGTGGACATCTTGGGCAGGGGGACGATGGTGGACATCTTGGGCAGGGGACGATGGTGGACATCTTGGGCAGGGGGACGATGGTGGACATCTTGGGCAGGGGACGATGGTGGACATCTTGGGCAGGGGGACGATGGTGGACATCTTGGGCAGGGGGACGATGGTGGACATCTTGGGCAGGGGGACAATGGTGGACATCTTGGGCAGGTGGGGATAACAACCTGAGCTAGAGAGAGTGAAAATGTTCTGATAACACAACAGCCAGCTGGTCTGGCCATGCTCTGAGGGTGCGGCTAGCGTCTTCTAATCTAGATTCTTTACACTTTCTAGAGGACATGCTCTGAGGGTGCGGCTAGGGTCTTCTAATCTAGATTCTTTACACTTTCTAGAGGACATGCTCTGAGGGTGCGGCTAGGGTCTTCTAATCTAGATTCTTTACACTTTCTAGAGGACATGCTCTGAGGGTGCGGCTAGGGTCTTCTAATCTAGATTCTTTACACTTTCTAGAGGACAGGGAGCCATTATGGACTTTCCCTGTCGTGTAAATTACAGTATTGACTGCTCATTGACTCTGTTGTCTGTCATCAGATATCCTGGAGGTGAGACAGAAGCCCATCCTGATGACATAGCAGATCAGAGCTCCAGTCCTCCTAACTGCCCCAGAGCCTCCCTACGAAGTGCCTTCCTGCATCAGGCCCTGACTGACGCCACTACAACCCAGTGGTGAGATGGAAAACTACAGCAACACTACCACCATCTGGTGGTGAGATGGAGGAATTACAGCAACACTACCACCATCTGGTGGTGAGATGGAGGAATTACAGCAACACTACCACCATCTGGTGGTGAGATGGAGGAATTACAGCAACACTACCACCATCTGGTGGTGAGATGGAGGAATTACAGCAACACTCCCACCATCTGGCGGCGAGACAGAGAACTACAACCAAACCTGGAGTCGATGGCAAGAGGTGACTAAAAAACAACTTTGGAACAATGAAAACCAGCCAATCAAAAAAGTGCCTCTTCCCTCTGTCATGTTCCTGCTCGATGGGGATTCGCCGGTGGGTGTGAGGCGGTCGCCAGGGAAACGGGCATAGCAACCCACCTGTCCTGTCAGGATCACATGGTTGTGAATTGCAGTGCCATTGGCTGAACTCTGACCTGGAACTAAAATGATTTAGAATGTCTCTGGACGAATCTAAAATGGAACTCTATTCCCAGTTTAGTGCACTAACGTTGGCCTTAGCCCAATGTGGACTCTGATCTAAAGTAGTGCTCTATAAAAGGGAATAGGGTGCCATTTTGGACAATGTAAATATCCTGCTGCTTAACTATTCACTGATAAGCCTTTAGGAAAGGTTACGTTTCTCCTGACGGAAACATAAAGCTTCTGTCTGTTTTGTCATTGCGTGTTTGTGTTTGTATCTGCGAGGCGGGGAAGGTTAAAAGGATTGTGTGTGTGTGTGTCTACAACGTTGTCTAAGTCCCAGGGCTTTGTGGATGTGCTGCCTTCAGTCTATCAGAGTAACATCCTTTATGTGCTGAGACCAGAATGGCACCGTATTGACCAGGCAGTAGGTTTCCATCAGGCTCACAGTCTAGAGATCCTTCAACTCTTCAGTTTAACATGACGAACTTTCAACAGGGAACTGAAATTATCATCTATATAAAAAATATAAAAAACAATGACTTGGATATTCACACACACACACACACGTGTGAGAAAGAGGAGGATTTTCCTCAGCACTGGAACAAGATGGCTGAATATAGAAACACAGGGCCTGCTGATACTCAGCTTTAGTAGCCGTAGATACTAAACCCTGTTCCTGTCTGGTCTCGTCCCCAGGCTGCTGTTACTGTTACGTAGAGCCTGGTAACTGTGGGACTAAGGGGGTGTGGCTTTACTGAGTGATATGCTAATCATTCAAATTCTGGAGCGAATCACACGACTCTGAGGAGAAGGGGGAGGGAGCGAGCCTGGGATAGTTGTATTAATGGAAGCCCATTCCTGCCACCCAAAATACAATTAAATGTCGACACTGCCTCAACATTTTGAGCTTCTAACTAAAACCATTTCGACAGAGCATACACTACATGGACAAAAGTATGTGGACACCTGGTCGTCACACATCTCATTTCAAAATCATGGGCATTAGTATGGAGTTGGTCCTCCCCCCTTTGCTGCTATAACAGCCTCCACTCTTCTGGGAAGGCTTTCCACTAGATGTAGGAACATTGCTGCTATAACAGCCTCCACTCTTCTGGGAAGGCTTTCCACTAGATGTAGGAACATTGCTGCAGGGGGACTTGCCACGAGCATTAGTGAGGTCGGGCACCGATGTTGAGCGATTAGGTCTGGCTCGCAGTCGTCGTTCCAATTCATCTTAAAGGTGTTCGATGGGATTGAGGACAGGGTTCTGTGCAGGCCAGTCAAGTTCTTCCACACCACTTTTGTATGGACCTGACTTTGTGCACGGGGGGGGCCTTCCCCAAACTGCTTCCATAGTTTGGAACTCGGTAGTGAGTGTTGCCACGGGCTTCAGCACTCGGCGGTCCTGTTCTGTGGTCTACCACAGCCGTTGTTGCTCCTAGACGTTTCCACTTCACAATAGCAGCACTAGCGGGGCAGAAATTTGACCAACTAACTTGTTGGAAAGGTGCCACATTGAAAGGTGCCACATTGGTCACTGAGCTCTTCAGTATGGCCATTCTACTGCCAGTGTTTGTCTATGGAGATTCCATGGCTGTGTGCTCGATTTTATACACCTGTCAGCAACAGGTGTGGCTGAAACAGCCAAATCCACTAATTTGAAGGGGTGTCCACATACTTCTGTGTACATACGTACTCTGTGTTTCCTCATTTGTAGAATTCACCACATAATTCTATCTGTCCACGTTGCAGAGTCCATTGCTGAACTGGCATTTGCCCCAACACTTTATATTATTTAATAAAATAATTGACACAAAAGCATTGAAAAGAGGGACAAAGTACTGGTGTTAAGACTGATTCGCCTCATGATTTGATTGGTCAACTCTACTGATAAACCACAGCTGGTCTAGAGTAGTCTACTGATAAACCACAGCTGGTCTAGAGTAGTCTACTGATAAACCACAGCTGGTCTAGAGTAGTCTACTGATAAACCACAGCTGGTCTAGAGTAGTCTACTGATAAACCACAGCTGGTCTAGAGTAGTCTACTGATAAACCACAGCTGGTCTAGAGTAGTCTACTGATAAACCACAGCTGGTCTAGAGTAGTCTACTGATAAACCACAGCTGGTCTAGAGTAGTCTACTGATAAACCACAGCTGGTCTAGAGTAGTCTACTGATAAACCACAGCTGGTCTAGAGTAGTCTACTGATAAACCACAGCTGGTCTAGAGTAGCCTGATAAACCACAGCTGGCCTAGAGTAGTCTACTGATAAACCACAGCTGGCCTAGAGTAGTCTACTGATAAACCACAGCTGGTCTAGAGTAGTCTACTGATAAACCACAGCTGGTCTAGAGTAGTCTACTGATAAACCACAGCTGGTCTAGAGTAGCCTGATAAACCACAGCTGGTCTAGAGTAGTCTACTGATAAACCACTGCTGGTCTAGAGTAGCCTGATAAACCACAGCTGGTCTAGAGTAGCCTGATAAACCATAGCTGGTCTAGAGTAGTCTACTGATAAACCACAGCTGCAGGTAGTCTACTGATAAACCACAGCTGGTCTAGAGTAGTCTACTGTTAAACCACAGCTGGTCTAGAGTAGCCTGATAAACCACAGCTGGTCTAGAGTAGTCTACTGTTAAACCACAGCTGGTCTAGAGTAGTCTACTGTTAAACCACAGCTGGTCTAGAGTAGTCTACTGATAAACCACAGCTGGTCTAGAGTAGCCTACTGATAAACCACAGCTGGTCTAGAGTAGTCTACTGATAAACCACAGCTGGTCTAGAGTAGTCTACTGATAAACCACAGCTGGCCTAGAGTAGTCTACTGATAAACCACAGCTGCAGGTAGCCTACTGATAAACCACAGCTGGTCTAGAGTAGTCTACTGATAAACCACTGCTGGCCTAGAGTAGTCTACTGATAAACCACAGCTGGCCTAGAGTAGCCTACTGATAAACCACAGCTGGTCTAGAGTAGTCTACTGATAAACCACAGCTGGTCTAGAGTAGTCTACTGATAAACCACAGCTGGCCTAGAGTAGTCTACTGATAAACCACAGCTGGCCTAGAGTAGTCTACTGATAAACCACAGCTGGTCTAGAGTAGCCTGATAAACCATAGCTGGTCTAGAGTAGTCTACTGATAAACCACAGCTGCAGGTAGTCTACTGATAAACCACAGCTGGTCTAGAGTAGTCTACTGTTAAACCACAGCTGGTCTAGAGTAGCCTGATAAACCACAGCTGGTCTAGAGTAGTCTACTGTTAAACCACAGCTGGTCTAGAGTAGTCTACTGTTAAACCACAGCTGGTCTAGAGTAGTCTACTGATAAACCACAGCTGGCCTAGAGTAGTCTACTGATAAACCACAGCTGGTCTAGAGTAGTCTACTGATAAACCACAGCTGGCCTAGAGTAGTCTACTGATAAACCACAGCTGGCCTAGAGTAGTCTACTGATAAACCACAGCTGGTCTAGAGTAGTCTACTGATAAACCACAGCTGGCCTAGAGTAGTCTACTGATAAACCACTGCTGCAGGTAGCCTACTGATAAACCACTGCTGGTCTAGAGTAGTCTACTGATAAACCACAGCTGGTCTAGAGTAGTCTACTGATAAACCACTGCTGGCCTAGAGTAGTCTACTGATAAACCACTGCTGGCCTAGAGTAGTCTACTGATAAACCACAGCTGGCCTAGAGTAGCCTGATAAACCACAGCTGGTCTAGAGTAGTCTACTGATAAACCACTGCTGGCCTAGAGTAGTCTACTGATAAACCACAGCTGGCCTAGAGTAGCCTACTGATAAACCACAGCTGGTCTAGAGTAGTCTACTGATAAACCAATGCTGGTCTAGAGTAGTCTACTGATAAACCACAGCTGGTCTAGAGTAGTCTACTGATAAACCACAGCTGGTCTAGAGTAGTCTACTGATAAACCACAGCTGGTCTAGAGTAGTCTACTGATAAACCACAGCTGGTCTAGAGTAGTCTACTGATAAACCACAGCTGGTCTAGAGTAGTCTACTGATAAACCACAGCTGGTCTAGAGTAGTCTACTGATAAACCACAGCTGGCCTAGAGTAGTCTACTGATAAACCACAGCTGGCCTAGAGTAGTCTACTGATAAACCACAGCTGGCCTAGAGTAGTCTACTGATAAACCACAGCTGGCCTAGAGTAGCCTGATAAACCACAGCTGGTCTAGAGTAGTCTACTGATAAACCACAGCTGGTCTAGAGTAGTCTACTGATAAACCACAGCTGGCCTAGAGTAGTCTACTGATAAACCACAGCTGGTCTAGAGTAGTCTACTGATAAACCACAGCTGGTCTAGAGTAGTCTACTGATAAACCACAGCTGGTCTAGAGTAGTCTACTGATAAACCACTGCTGGTCTAGAGTAGTCTACTGATAAACCACAGCTGGCCTAGAGTAGTCTACTGATAAACCACAGCTGGTCTAGAGTAGTCTACTGATAAACCACAGCTGCAGGTAGTCTACTGATAAACCACAGCTGCAGGTAGTCTACTGATAAACCACAGCTGGTCTAGAGTAGTCTACTGATAAACCACAGCTGGTCTAGAGTAGTCTACTGATAAACCACAGCTGGCCTAGAGTAGTCTACTGATAAACCACAGCTGGTCTAGAGTAGTCTACTGATAAACCACAGCTGGTCTAGAGTAGCCTGATAAACCATAGCTGGTCTAGAGTAGTCTACTGATAAACCACAGCTGCAGGTAGTCTACTGATAAACCACAGCTGGTCTAGAGTAGTCTACTGTTAAACCACAGCTGGTCTAGAGTAGCCTGATAAACCACAGCTGGTCTAGAGTAGTCTACTGTTAAACCACAGCTGGTCTAGAGTAGTCTACTGTTAAACCACAGCTGGTCTAGAGTAGTCTACTGATAAACCACAGCTGGTCTAGAGTAGCCTACTGATAAACCACAGCTGGTCTAGAGTAGTCTACTGATAAACCACAGCTGGTCTAGAGTAGTCTACTGATAAACCACAGCTGGCCTAGAGTAGTCTACTGATAAACCACTGCTGCAGGTAGCCTACTGATAAACCACTGCTGGTCTAGAGTAGTCTACTGATAAACCACAGCTGGTCTAGAGTAGTCTACTGATAAACCACAGCTGGCCTAGAGTAGTCTACTGATAAACCACTGCTGGCCTAGAGTAGTCTACTGATAAACCACTGCTGGCCTAGAGTAGTCTACTGATAAACCACAGCTGGTCTAGAGTAGCCTGATAAACCACAGCTGGCCTAGAGTAGTCTACTGATAAACCACAGCTGGTCTAGAGTAGTCTACTGATAAACCACAGCTGGCCTAGAGTAGTCTACTGATAAACCACAGCTGGTCTAGAGTAGTCTACTGATAAACCACAGCTGGTCTAGAGTAGTCTACTGATAAACCACTGCTGGCCTAGAGTAGTCTACTGATAAACCACAGCTGGCCTAGAGTAGTCTACTGATAAACCACTGCTGCAGGTAGCCTACTGATAAACCACAGCTGGTCTAGAGTAGTCTACTGATAAACCACTGCTGGCCTAGAGTAGTCTACTGATAAACCACAGCTGGCCTAGAGTAGCCTACTGATAAACCACAGCTGGTCTAGAGTAGTCTACTGATAAACCACAGCTGGTCTAGAGTAGTCTACTGATAAACCACAGCTGGCCTAGAGTAGTCTACTGATAAACCACAGCTGGCATAGAGTAGTCTACTGATAAACCACAGCTGGTCTAGAGTAGCCTGATAAACCATAGCTGGTCTAGAGTAGTCTACTGATAAACCACAGCTGCAGGTAGTCTACTGATAAACCACAGCTGGTCTAGAGTAGTCTACTGTTAAACCACAGCTGGTCTAGAGTAGCCTGATAAACCACAGCTGGTCTAGAGTAGTCTACTGTTAAACCACAGCTGGTCTAGAGTAGTCTACTGTTAAACCACAGCTGGTCTAGAGTAGTCTACTGATAAACCACAGCTGGCCTAGAGTAGTCTACTGATAAACCACAGCTGGTCTAGAGTAGTCTACTGATAAACCACAGCTGGCCTAGAGTAGTCTACTGATAAACCACAGCTGGCCTAGAGTAGTCTACTGATAAACCACAGCTGGTCTAGAGTAGTCTACTGATAAACCACAGCTGGCCTAGAGTAGTCTACTGATAAACCACTGCTGCAGGTAGCCTACTGATAAACCACTGCTGGTCTAGAGTAGTCTACTGATAAACCACAGCTGGTCTAGAGTAGTCTACTGATAAACCACAGCTGGTCTAGAGTAGTCTACTGATAAACCACTGCTGGCCTAGAGTAGTCTACTGATAAACCACTGCTGGCCTAGAGTAGTCTACTGATAAACCACAGCTGGCCTAGAGTAGCCTGATAAACCACAGCTGGTCTAGAGTAGTCTACTGATAAACCACTGCTGGCCTAGAGTAGTCTACTGATAAACCACAGCTGGCCTAGAGTAGTCTACTGATAAACCACAGCTGGTCTAGAGTAGTCTACTGATAAACCACTGCTGGCCTAGAGTAGTCTACTGATAAACCACAGCTGGCCTAGAGTAGCCTACTGATAAACCACAGCTGGTCTAGAGTAGTCTACTGATAAACCAATGCTGGTCTAGAGTAGTCTACTGATAAACCACAGCTGGTCTAGAGTAGTCTACTGATAAACCACAGCTGGTCTAGAGTAGTCTACTGATAAACCACAGCTGGTCTAGAGTAGTCTACTGATAAACCACAGCTGGTCTAGAGTAGTCTACTGATAAACCACAGCTGGTCTAGAGTAGTCTACTGATAAACCACAGCTGGTCTAGAGTAGTCTACTGATAAACCACAGCTGGCCTAGAGTAGTCTACTGATAAACCACTGCTGGCCTAGAGTAGTCTACTGATAAACCACTGCTGGCCTAGAGTAGTCTACTGATAAACCACAGCTGGCCTAGAGTAGCCTGATAAACCACAGCTGGTCTAGAGTAGTCTACTGATAAACCACAGCTGGTCTAGAGTAGTCTACTGATAAACCACAGCTGGCCTAGAGTAGTCTACTGATAAACCACAGCTGGTCTAGAGTAGTCTACTGATAAACCACAGCTGGTCTAGAGTAGTCTACTGATAAACCACAGCTGGTCTAGAGTAGTCTACTGATAAACCACTGCTGGTCTAGAGTAGTCTACTGATAAACCACAGCTGGCCTAGAGTAGTCTACTGATAAACCACAGCTGGTCTAGAGTAGTCTACTGATAAACCACAGCTGCAGGTAGTCTACTGATAAACCACAGCTGCAGGTAGTCTACTGATAAACCACAGCTGGCCTAGAGTAGTCTACTGATAAACCACAGCTGGTCTAGAGTAGCCTGATAAACCATAGCTGGTCTAGAGTAGTCTACTGATAAACCACAGCTGCAGGTAGTCTACTGATAAACCACAGCTGGTCTAGAGTAGTCTACTGTTAAACCACAGCTGGTCTAGAGTAGCCTGATAAACCACAGCTGGTCTAGAGTAGTCTACTGTTAAACCACAGCTGGTCTAGAGTAGTCTACTGTTAAACCACAGCTGGTCTAGAGTAGTCTACTGATAAACCACAGCTGGCCTAGAGTAGTCTACTGATAAACCACAGCTGGTCTAGAGTAGTCTACTGATAAACCACAGCTGGCCTAGAGTAGTCTACTGATAAACCACAGCTGGCCTAGAGTAGTCTACTGATAAACCACAGCTGGTCTAGAGTAGTCTACTGATAAACCACAGCTGGCCTAGAGTAGTCTACTGATAAACCACTGCTGCAGGTAGCCTACTGATAAACCACTGCTGGTCTAGAGTAGTCTACTGATAAACCACAGCTGGTCTA
This sequence comes from Oncorhynchus tshawytscha, assembly GCF_018296145.1. Lineage (NCBI taxonomy): Eukaryota > Metazoa > Chordata > Actinopteri > Salmoniformes > Salmonidae > Oncorhynchus > Oncorhynchus tshawytscha. The sequence goes on from NW_024609556.1 coordinate 27,397, forward strand.
GAGTAGTCTACTGATAAACCACAGCTGGTCTAGAGTAGTCTACTGATAAACCACTGCTGGCCTAGAGTAGTCTACTGATAAACCACTGCTGGCCTAGAGTAGTCTACTGATAAACCACAGCTGGCCTAGAGTAGCCTGATAAACCACAGCTGGTCTAGAGTATTCTACTGATAAACCACTGCTGGCCTAGAGTAGTCTACTGATAAACCACAGCTGGCCTAGAGTAGTCTACTGATAAACCACAGCTGGTCTAGAGTAGTCTACTGATAAACCACTGCTGGCCTAGAGTAGTCTACTGATAAACCACAGCTGGCCTAGAGTAGCCTACTGATAAACCACAGCTGGTCTAGAGTAGTCTACTGATAAACCAATGCTGGTCTAGAGTAGTCTACTGATAAACCACAGCTGGTCTAGAGTAGTCTACTGATAAACCACAGCTGGTCTAGAGTAGTCTACTGATAAACCACAGCTGGTCTAGAGTAGTCTACTGATAAACCACAGCTGGTCTAGAGTAGTCTACTGATAAACCACAGCTGGTCTAGAGTAGTCTACTGATAAACCACAGCTGGTCTAGAGTAGTCTACTGATAAACCACAGCTGGTCTAGAGTAGTCTACTGATAAACCACAGCTGGCCTAGAGTAGTCTACTGATAAACCACTGCTGGCCTAGAGTAGTCTACTGATAAACCACTGCTGGCCTAGAGTAGTCTACTGATAAACCACAGCTGGCCTAGAGTAGCCTGATAAACCACAGCTGGTCTAGAGTAGTCTACTGATAAACCACAGCTGGTCTAGAGTAGTCTACTGATAAACCACAGCTGGCCTAGAGTAGTCTACTGATAAACCACAGCTGGTCTAGAGTAGTCTACTGATAAACCACAGCTGGTCTAGAGTAGTCTACTGATAAACCACAGCTGGTCTAGAGTAGTCTACTGATAAACCACTGCTGGTCTAGAGTAGTCTACTGATAAACCACAGCTGGCCTAGAGTAGTCTACTGATAAACCACAGCTGGTCTAGAGTAGTCTACTGATAAACCACAGCTGCAGGTAGTCTACTGATAAACCACAGCTGCAGGTAGTCTACTGATAAACCACAGCTGGTCTAGAGTAGTCTACTGATAAACCACAGCTGGTCTAGAGTAGTCTACTGATAAACCACAGCTGGCCTAGAGTAGTCTACTGATAAACCACAGCTGGCCTAGAGTAGTCTACTGATAAACCACAGCTGGTCTAGAGTAGCCTGATAAACCATAGCTGGTCTAGAGTAGTCTACTGATAAACCACAGCTGCAGGTAGTCTACTGATAAACCACAGCTGGTCTAGAGTAGTCTACTGTTAAACCACAGCTGGTCTAGAGTAGCCTGATAAACCACAGCTGGTCTAGAGTAGTCTACTGTTAAACCACAGCTGGTCTAGAGTAGTCTACTGTTAAACCACAGCTGGTCTAGAGTAGTCTACTGATAAACCACAGCTGGTCTAGAGTAGCCTACTGATAAACCACAGCTGGTCTAGAGTAGTCTACTGATAAACCACAGCTGGTCTAGAGTAGTCTACTGATAAACCACAGCTGGCCTAGAGTAGTCTACTGATAAACCACTGCTGCAGGTAGCCTACTGATAAACCACTGCTGGTCTAGAGTAGTCTACTGATAAACCACAGCTGGTCTAGAGTAGTCTACTGATAAACCACAGCTGGCCTAGAGTAGTCTACTGATAAACCACTGCTGGCCTAGAGTAGTCTACTGATAAACCACTGCTGGCCTAGAGTAGTCTACTGATAAACCACAGCTGGTCTAGAGTAGCCTGATAAACCACAGCTGGCCTAGAGTAGTCTACTGATAAACCACAGCTGGTCTAGAGTAGTCTACTGATAAACCACAGCTGGCCTAGAGTAGTCTACTGATAAACCACAGCTGGTCTAGAGTAGTCTACTGATAAACCACAGCTGGTCTAGAGTAGTCTACTGATAAACCACAGCTGGTCTAGAGTAGCCTGATAAACCACAGCTGGTCTAGAGTAGTCTACTGATAAACCACTGCTGGTCTAGAGTAGCCTGATAAACCACAGCTGGTCTAGAGTAGCCTGATAAACCATAGCTGGTCTAGAGTAGTCTACTGATAAACCACAGCTGCAGGTAGTCTACTGATAAACCACAGCTGGTCTAGAGTAGTCTACTGTTAAACCACAGCTGGTCTAGAGTAGCCTGATAAACCACAGCTGGTCTAGAGTAGTCTACTGTTAAACCACAGCTGGTCTAGAGTAGTCTACTGTTAAACCACAGCTGGTCTAGAGTAGTCTACTGATAAACCACAGCTGGTCTAGAGTAGCCTACTGATAAACCACAGCTGGTCTAGAGTAGTCTACTGATAAACCACAGCTGGTCTAGAGTAGTCTACTGATAAACCACAGCTGGCCTAGAGTAGTCTACTGATAAACCACTGCTGCAGGTAGCCTACTGATAAACCACAGCTGGTCTAGAGTAGTCTACTGATAAACCACTGCTGGCCTAGAGTAGTCTACTGATAAACCACAGCTGGCCTAGAGTAGCCTACTGATAAACCACAGCTGGTCTAGAGTAGTCTACTGATAAACCACAGCTGGTCTAGAGTAGTCTACTGATAAACCACAGCTGGCCTAGAGTAGTCTACTGATAAACCACAGCTGGCCTAGAGTAGTCTACTGATAAACCACAGCTGGTCTAGAGTAGCCTGATAAACCATAGCTGGTCTAGAGTAGTCTACTGATAAACCACAGCTGCAGGTAGTCTACTGATAAACCACAGCTGGTCTAGAGTAGTCTACTGTTAAACCACAGCTGGTCTAGAGTAGCCTGATAAACCACAGCTGGTCTAGAGTAGTCTACTGTTAAACCACAGCTGGTCTAGAGTAGTCTACTGTTAAACCACAGCTGGTCTAGAGTAGTCTACTGATAAACCACAGCTGGCCTAGAGTAGTCTACTGATAAACCACAGCTGGTCTAGAGTAGTCTACTGATAAACCACAGCTGGCCTAGAGTAGTCTACTGATAAACCACAGCTGGCCTAGAGTAGTCTACTGATAAACCACAGCTGGTCTAGAGTAGTCTACTGATAAACCACAGCTGGCCTAGAGTAGTCTACTGATAAACCACTGCTGCAGGTAGCCTACTGATAAACCACTGCTGGTCTAGAGTAGTCTACTGATAAACCACAGCTGGTCTAGAGTAGTCTACTGATAAACCACAGCTGGTCTAGAGTAGTCTACTGATAAACCACTGCTGGCCTAGAGTAGTCTACTGATAAACCACTGCTGGCCTAGAGTAGTCTACTGATAAACCACAGCTGGCCTAGAGTAGCCTGATAAACCACAGCTGGTCTAGAGTAGTCTACTGATAAACCACTGCTGGCCTAGAGTAGTCTACTGATAAACCACAGCTGGCCTAGAGTAGTCTACTGATAAACCACAGCTGGTCTAGAGTAGTCTACTGATAAACCACTGCTGGCCTAGAGTAGTCTACTGATAAACCACAGCTGGCCTAGAGTAGCCTACTGATAAACCACAGCTGGTCTAGAGTAGTCTACTGATAAACCAATGCTGGTCTAGAGTAGTCTACTGATAAACCACAGCTGGTCTAGAGTAGTCTACTGATAAACCACAGCTGGTCTAGAGTAGTCTACTGATAAACCACAGCTGGTCTAGAGTAGTCTACTGATAAACCACAGCTGGTCTAGAGTAGTCTACTGATAAACCACAGCTGGTCTAGAGTAGTCTACTGATAAACCACAGCTGGTCTAGAGTAGTCTACTGATAAACCACAGCTGGCCTAGAGTAGTCTACTGATAAACCACTGCTGGCCTAGAGTAGTCTACTGATAAACCACTGCTGGCCTAGAGTAGTCTACTGATAAACCACAGCTGGCCTAGAGTAGCCTGATAAACCACAGCTGGTCTAGAGTAGTCTACTGATAAACCACAGCTGGTCTAGAGTAGTCTACTGATAAACCACAGCTGGCCTAGAGTAGTCTACTGATAAACCACAGCTGGTCTAGAGTAGTCTACTGATAAACCACAGCTGGTCTAGAGTAGTCTACTGATAAACCACAGCTGGTCTAGAGTAGTCTACTGATAAACCACTGCTGGTCTAGAGTAGTCTACTGATAAACCACAGCTGGCCTAGAGTAGTCTACTGATAAACCACAGCTGGTCTAGAGTAGTCTACTGATAAACCACAGCTGCAGGTAGTCTACTGATAAACCACAGCTGCAGGTAGTCTACTGATAAACCACAGCTGGTCTAGAGTAGTCTACTGATAAACCACAGCTGGTCTAGAGTAGTCTACTGATAAACCACAGCTGGCCTAGAGTAGTCTACTGATAAACCACAGCTGGCCTAGAGTAGTCTACTGATAAACCACAGCTGGTCTAGAGTAGCCTGATAAACCATAGCTGGTCTAGAGTAGTCTACTGATAAACCACAGCTGCAGGTAGTCTACTGATAAACCACAGCTGGTCTAGAGTAGTCTACTGTTAAACCACAGCTGGTCTAGAGTAGCCTGATAAACCACAGCTGGTCTAGAGTAGTCTACTGTTAAACCACAGCTGGTCTAGAGTAGTCTACTGTTAAACCACAGCTGGTCTAGAGTAGTCTACTGATAAACCACAGCTGGTCTAGAGTAGCCTACTGATAAACCACAGCTGGTCTAGAGTAGTCTACTGATAAACCACAGCTGGTCTAGAGTAGTCTACTGATAAACCACAGCTGGCCTAGAGTAGTCTACTGATAAACCACTGCTGCAGGTAGCCTACTGATAAACCACTGCTGGTCTAGAGTAGTCTACTGATAAACCACAGCTGGTCTAGAGTAGTCTACTGATAAACCACAGCTGGCCTAGAGTAGTCTACTGATAAACCACTGCTGGCCTAGAGTAGTCTACTGATAAACCACTGCTGGCCTAGAGTAGTCTACTGATAAACCACAGCTGGTCTAGAGTAGCCTGATAAACCACAGCTGGCCTAGAGTAGTCTACTGATAAACCACAGCTGGTCTAGAGTAGTCTACTGATAAACCACAGCTGGCCTAGAGTAGTCTACTGATAAACCACAGCTGGTCTAGAGTAGTCTACTGATAAACCACAGCTGGTCTAGAGTAGTCTACTGATAAACCACTGCTGGCCTAGAGTAGTCTACTGATAAACCACAGCTGGCCTAGAGTAGTCTACTGATAAACCACTGCTGCAGGTAGCCTACTGATAAACCACAGCTGGTCTAGAGTAGTCTACTGATAAACCACTGCTGGCCTAGAGTAGTCTACTGATAAACCACAGCTGGCCTAGAGTAGCCTACTGATAAACCACAGCTGGTCTAGAGTAGTCTACTGATAAACCACAGCTGGTCTAGAGTAGTCTACTGATAAACCACAGCTGGCCTAGAGTAGTCTACTGATAAACCACAGCTGGCATAGAGTAGTCTACTGATAAACCACAGCTGGTCTAGAGTAGCCTGATAAACCATAGCTGGTCTAGAGTAGTCTACTGATAAACCACAGCTGCAGGTAGTCTACTGATAAACCACAGCTGGTCTAGAGTAGTCTACTGTTAAACCACAGCTGGTCTAGAGTAGCCTGATAAACCACAGCTGGTCTAGAGTAGTCTACTGTTAAACCACAGCTGGTCTAGAGTAGTCTACTGTTAAACCACAGCTGGTCTAGAGTAGTCTACTGATAAACCACAGCTGGCCTAGAGTAGTCTACTGATAAACCACAGCTGGTCTAGAGTAGTCTACTGATAAACCACAGCTGGCCTAGAGTAGTCTACTGATAAACCACAGCTGGCCTAGAGTAGTCTACTGATAAACCACAGCTGGTCTAGAGTAGTCTACTGATAAACCACAGCTGGCCTAGAGTAGTCTACTGATAAACCACTGCTGCAGGTAGCCTACTGATAAACCACTGCTGGTCTAGAGTAGTCTACTGATAAACCACAGCTGGTCTAGAGTAGTCTACTGATAAACCACAGCTGGTCTAGAGTAGTCTACTGATAAACCACTGCTGGCCTAGAGTAGTCTACTGATAAACCACTGCTGGCCTAGAGTAGTCTACTGATAAACCACAGCTGGCCTAGAGTAGCCTGATAAACCACAGCTGGTCTAGAGTAGTCTACTGATAAACCACTGCTGGCCTAGAGTAGTCTACTGATAAACCACAGCTGGCCTAGAGTAGTCTACTGATAAACCACAGCTGGTCTAGAGTAGTCTACTGATAAACCACTGCTGGCCTAGAGTAGTCTACTGATAAACCACAGCTGGCCTAGAGTAGCCTACTGATAAACCACAGCTGGTCTAGAGTAGTCTACTGATAAACCAATGCTGGTCTAGAGTAGTCTACTGATAAACCACAGCTGGTCTAGAGTAGTCTACTGATAAACCACAGCTGGTCTAGAGTAGTCTACTGATAAACCACAGCTGGTCTAGAGTAGTCTACTGATAAACCACAGCTGGTCTAGAGTAGTCTACTGATAAACCACAGCTGGTCTAGAGTAGTCTACTGATAAACCACAGCTGGTCTAGAGTAGTCTACTGATAAACCACAGCTGGCCTAGAGTAGTCTACTGATAAACCACTGCTGGCCTAGAGTAGTCTACTGATAAACCACTGCTGGCCTAGAGTAGTCTACTGATAAACCACAGCTGGCCTAGAGTAGCCTGATAAACCACAGCTGGTCTAGAGTAGTCTACTGATAAACCACAGCTGGTCTAGAGTAGTCTACTGATAAACCACAGCTGGCCTAGAGTAGTCTACTGATAAACCACAGCTGGTCTAGAGTAGTCTACTGATAAACCACAGCTGGTCTAGAGTAGTCTACTGATAAACCACAGCTGGTCTAGAGTAGTCTACTGATAAACCACTGCTGGTCTAGAGTAGTCTACTGATAAACCACAGCTGGCCTAGAGTAGTCTACTGATAAACCACAGCTGGTCTAGAGTAGTCTACTGATAAACCACAGCTGCAGGTAGTCTACTGATAAACCACAGCTGCAGGTAGTCTACTGATAAACCACAGCTGGCCTAGAGTAGTCTACTGATAAACCACAGCTGGTCTAGAGTAGCCTGATAAACCATAGCTGGTCTAGAGTAGTCTACTGATAAACCACAGCTGCAGGTAGTCTACTGATAAACCACAGCTGGTCTAGAGTAGTCTACTGTTAAACCACAGCTGGTCTAGAGTAGCCTGATAAACCACAGCTGGTCTAGAGTAGTCTACTGTTAAACCACAGCTGGTCTAGAGTAGTCTACTGTTAAACCACAGCTGGTCTAGAGTAGTCTACTGATAAACCACAGCTGGCCTAGAGTAGTCTACTGATAAACCACAGCTGGTCTAGAGTAGTCTACTGATAAACCACAGCTGGCCTAGAGTAGTCTACTGATAAACCACAGCTGGCCTAGAGTAGTCTACTGATAAACCACAGCTGGTCTAGAGTAGTCTACTGATAAACCACAGCTGGCCTAGAGTAGTCTACTGATAAACCACTGCTGCAGGTAGCCTACTGATAAACCACTGCTGGTCTAGAGTAGTCTACTGATAAACCACAGCTGGTCTAGAGTAGTCTACTGATAAACCACAGCTGGTCTAGAGTAGTCTACTGATAAACCACTGCTGGCCTAGAGTAGTCTACTGATAAACCACTGCTGGCCTAGAGTAGTCTACTGATAAACCACAGCTGGCCTAGAGTAGCCTGATAAACCACAGCTGGTCTAGAGTAGTCTACTGATAAACCACTGCTGGCCTAGAGTAGTCTACTGATAAACCACAGCTGGCCTAGAGTAGTCTACTGATAAACCACAGCTGGTCTAGAGTAGTCTACTGATAAACCACTGCTGGCCTAGAGTAGTCTACTGATAAACCACAGCTGGCCTAGAGTAGCCTACTGATAAACCACAGCTGGTCTAGAGTAGTCTACTGATAAACCAATGCTGGTCTAGAGTAGTCTACTGATAAACCACAGCTGGTCTAGAGTAGTCTACTGATAAACCACAGCTGGTCTAGAGTAGTCTACTGATAAACCACAGCTGGTCTAGAGTAGTCTACTGATAAACCACAGCTGGTCTAGAGTAGTCTACTGATAAACCACAGCTGGTCTAGAGTAGTCTACTGATAAACCACAGCTGGTCTAGAGTAGTCTACTGATAAACCACAGCTGGTCTAGAGTAGTCTACTGATAAACCACAGCTGGCCTAGAGTAGTCTACTGATAAACCACTGCTGGCCTAGAGTAGTCTACTGATAAACCACTGCTGGCCTAGAGTAGTCTACTGATAAACCACAGCTGGCCTAGAGTAGCCTGATAAACCACAGCTGGTCTAGAGTAGTCTACTGATAAACCACAGCTGGTCTAGAGTAGTCTACTGATAAACCACAGCTGGCCTAGAGTAGTCTACTGATAAACCACAGCTGGTCTAGAGTAGTCTACTGATAAACCACAGCTGGTCTAGAGTAGTCTACTGATAAACCACAGCTGGTCTAGAGTAGTCTACTGATAAACCACTGCTGGTCTAGAGTAGTCTACTGATAAACCACAGCTGGCCTAGAGTAGTCTACTGATAAACCACAGCTGGTCTAGAGTAGTCTACTGATAAACCACAGCTGCAGGTAGTCTACTGATAAACCACAGCTGCAGGTAGTCTACTGATAAACCACAGCTGGTCTAGAGTAGTCTACTGATAAACCACAGCTGGTCTAGAGTAGTCTACTGATAAACCACAGCTGGCCTAGAGTAGTCTACTGATAAACCACAGCTGGCCTAGAGTAGTCTACTGATAAACCACAGCTGGTCTAGAGTAGCCTGATAAACCATAGCTGGTCTAGAGTAGTCTACTGATAAACCACAGCTGCAGGTAGTCTACTGATAAACCACAGCTGGTCTAGAGTAGTCTACTGTTAAACCACAGCTGGTCTAGAGTAGCCTGATAAACCACAGCTGGTCTAGAGTAGTCTACTGTTAAACCACAGCTGGTCTAGAGTAGTCTACTGTTAAACCACAGCTGGTCTAGAGTAGTCTACTGATAAACCACAGCTGGTCTAGAGTAGCCTACTGATAAACCACAGCTGGTCTAGAGTAGTCTACTGATAAACCACAGCTGGTCTAGAGTAGTCTACTGATAAACCACAGCTGGCCTAGAGTAGTCTACTGATAAACCACTGCTGCAGGTAGCCTACTGATAAACCACTGCTGGTCTAGAGTAGTCTACTGATAAACCACAGCTGGTCTAGAGTAGTCTACTGATAAACCACAGCTGGCCTAGAGTAGTCTACTGATAAACCACTGCTGGCCTAGAGTAGTCTACTGATAAACCACTGCTGGCCTAGAGTAGTCTACTGATAAACCACAGCTGGTCTAGAGTAGCCTGATAAACCACAGCTGGCCTAGAGTAGTCTACTGATAAACCACAGCTGGTCTAGAGTAGTCTACTGATAAACCACAGCTGGCCTAGAGTAGTCTACTGATAAGCCACAGCTGGTCTAGAGTAGTCTACTGATAAACCACAGCTGGTCTAGAGTAGTCTACTGATAAACCACTGCTGGCCTAGAGTAGTCTACTGATAAACCACAGCTGGTCTAGAGTAGTCTACTGATAAACCACAGCTGGTCTAGAGTAGTCTACTGATAAACCACAGCTGGTCTAGAGTAGTCTACTGATAAACCACAGCTGGTCTAGAGTATTCTACTGATAAACCACAGCTGGTCTAGAGTAGCCTACTGATAAACCACAGCTGGTCTAGAGTAGTCTACTGCTAAACCACAGCTGGTCTAGAGTAGTCTACTGATAAACCACAGCTGCAGGTAGCCTACTGGTAAACCACAGCTGGCCTAGAGTAGTCTACTGATAAACCACAGCTGGTCTAGAGTAGTCTACTGATAAACCACAGCTGGTCTAGAGTAGTCTACTGATAAACCTCAGCTGGTCTAGAGTAGTCTACTGATAAACCACAGCTGGTCTAGAGTAGCCTGATAAACCACAGCTGGTCTAGAGTAGTCTACTGATAAACCACAGCTGGTCTAGAGTAGTCTACTGATAAACCACAGCTGGCCTAGAGTAGTCTACTGATAAACCACAGCTGGTCTAGAGTAGTCTACTGATAAACCACAGCTGCAGGTAGTCTACTGATAAACCACAGCTGCAGGTAGTCTACTGATAAACCACAGCTGGTCTAGAGTAGTCTACTGATAAACCACAGCTGGTCTAGAGTAGTCTACTGATAAACCACAGCTGGCCTAGAGTAGTCTACTGATAAACCACAGCTGGCCTAGAGTAGTCTACTGATAAACCACAGCTGGTCTAGAGTAGCCTGATAAACCATAGCTGGTCTAGAGTAGTCTACTGATAAACCACAGCTGCAGGTAGTCTACTGATAAACCACAGCTGGTCTAGAGTAGTCTACTGTTAAACCACAGCTGGTCTAGAGTAGCCTGATAAACCACAGCTGGTCTAGAGTAGTCTACTGTTAAACCACAGCTGGTCTAGAGTAGTCTACTGTTAAACCACAGCTGGTCTAGAGTAGTCTACTGATAAACCACAGCTGGTCTAGAGTAGCCTACTGATAAACCACAGCTGGTCTAGAGTAGTCTACTGATAAACCACAGCTGGTCTAGAGTAGTCTACTGATAAACCACAGCTGGCCTAGAGTAGTCTACTGATAAACCACTGCTGCAGGTAGCCTACTGATAAACCACTGCTGGTCTAGAGTAGTCTACTGATAAACCACAGCTGGTCTAGAGTAGTCTACTGATAAACCACAGCTGGCCTAGAGTAGTCTACTGATAAACCACTGCTGGCCTAGAGTAGTCTACTGATAAACCACTGCTGGCCTAGAGTAGTCTACTGATAAACCACAGCTGGTCTAGAGTAGCCTGATAAACCACAGCTGGCCTAGAGTAGTCTACTGATAAACCACAGCTGGTCTAGAGTAGTCTACTGATAAACCACAGCTGGCCTAGAGTAGTCTACTGATAAACCACAGCTGGTCTAGAGTAGTCTACTGATAAACCACAGCTGGTCTAGAGTAGTCTACTGATAAACCACTGCTGGCCTAGAGTAGTCTACTGATAAACCACAGCTGGTCTAGAGTAGTCTACTGATAAACCACAGCTGGTCTAGAGTAGTCTACTGATAAACCACAGCTGGTCTAGAGTAGTCTACTGATAAACCACAGCTGGTCTAGAGTATTCTACTGATAAACCACAGCTGGTCTAGAGTAGCCTACTGATAAACCACAGCTGGTCTAGAGTAGTCTACTGCTAAACCACAGCTGGTCTAGAGTAGTCTACTGATAAACCACAGCTGCAGGTAGCCTACTGGTAAACCACAGCTGGCCTAGAGTAGTCTACTGATAAACCACAGCTGGTCTAGAGTAGTCTACTGATAAACCACAGCTGGTCTAGAGTAGTCTACTGATAAACCTCAGCTGGTCTAGAGTAGTCTACTGATAAACCACAGCTGGTCTAGAGTAGCCTGATAAACCACAGCTGGTCTAGAGTAGTCTACTGATAAACCACAGCTGGTCTAGAGTAGCCTGATAAACCACAGCTGGTCTAGAGTAGTCTACTGATAAACCACAGCTGGTCTAGAGTAGTCTACTGATAAACCACAGCTGGTCTAGAGTAGTCTACTGATAAACCACTGCTGGCCTAGAGTAGTCTACTGATAAACCACTGCTGGTCTAGAGTAGCCTACTGATAAACCACAGCTGGTCTAGAGTAGTCTACTGATAAACCACAGCTGGTCTAGAGTAGTCTACTGATAAACCACAGCTGGCCTAGAGTAGTCTACTGATAAACCACAGCTGGTCTAGAGTAGCCTGATAAACCACAGCTGGCCTAGAGTAGTCTACTGATAAACCACAGCTGGCCTAGAGTAGTCTACTGATAAACCACAGCTGGTCTAGAGTAGTCTACTGATAAACCACAGCTGGTCTAGAGTAGTCTACTGATAAACCACAGCTGGTCTAGAGTAGTCTACTGATAAACCACAGCTGGTCTAGAGTAGTCTACTGATAAACCACAGCTGGCCTAGAGTAGTCTACTGATAAACCACAGCTGGTCTAGAGTAGTCTACTGATAAACCACAGCTGGCCTAGAGTAGTCTACTGATAAACCACAGCTGGTCTAGAGTAGTCTACTGATAAACCACAGCTGGTCTAGAGTAGCCTACTGATAAACCACAGCTGGTCTAGAGTAGCCTACTGATAAACCACAGCTGGTCTAGAGTAGTCTACTGATAAACCACTGCTGGCCTAGAGTAGTCTACTGATAAACCACAGCTGGTCTAGAGTAGTCTACTGATAAACCACAGCTGGTCTAGAGTAGTCTACTGATAAACCACAGCTGGTCTAGAGTAGCCTACTGATAAACCACAGCTGGTCTAGAGTAGTCTACTGCTAAACAACAGCTGGTCTAGAGTAGCCTACTGGTAAACCACAGCTGGTCTAGAGTAGTCTACTGATAAACCACAGCTGGTCTAGAGTAGTCTACTGATAAACCACAGCTGCAGGTAGCCTACTGGTAAACCACAGCTGGCCTAGAGTAGTCTACTGATAAACCACAGCTGGTCTAGAGTAGTCTACTGGTAAACCACAGCTGGTCTAGAGTAGTCTACTGATAAACCACAGCTGGTCTAGAGTAGTCTACTGATAAACCACAGCTGGTCTAGAGTAGTCTACTGATAAACCACAGCTGGTCTAGAGTAGCCTGATAAACCACAGCTGGTCTAGAGTAGTCTACTGATAAACCACAGCTGGTCTAGAGTAGTCTACTGATAAACCACAGCTGGTCTAGAGTAGTCTACTGATAAACCACTGCTGGCCTAGAGTAGTCTACTGATAAACCACAGCTGGCCTAGAGTAGCCTACTGATAAACCACAGCTGGTCTAGAGTAGTCTACTGATAAACCAATGCTGGTCTAGAGTAGTCTACTGATAAACCACAGCTGGTCTAGAGTAGTCTACTGATAAACCACAGCTGGTCTAGAGTAGTCTACTGATAAACCACAGCTGGTCTAGAGTAGTCTACTGATAAACCACAGCTGGTCTAGAGTAGTCTACTGATAAACCACAGCTGGTCTAGAGTAGTCTACTGATAAACCACAGCTGGTCTAGAGTAGTCTACTGATAAACCACAGCTGGTCTAGAGTAGTCTACTGATAAACCACAGCTGGCCTAGAGTAGTCTACTGATAAACCACTGCTGGCCTAGAGTAGTCTACTGATAAACCACTGCTGGCCTAGAGTAGTCTACTGATAAACCACAGCTGGCCTAGAGTAGCCTGATAAACCACAGCTGGTCTAGAGTAGTCTACTGATAAACCACAGCTGGTCTAGAGTAGTCTACTGATAAACCACAGCTGGCCTAGAGTAGTCTACTGATAAACCACAGCTGGTCTAGAGTAGTCTACTGATAAACCACAGCTGGTCTAGAGTAGTCTACTGATAAACCACAGCTGGTCTAGAGTAGTCTACTGATAAACCACTGCTGGTCTAGAGTAGTCTACTGATAAACCACAGCTGGCCTAGAGTAGTCTACTGATAAACCACAGCTGGTCTAGAGTAGTCTACTGATAAACCACAGCTGCAGGTAGTCTACTGATAAACCACAGCTGCAGGTAGTCTACTGATAAACCACAGCTGGTCTAGAGTAGTCTACTGATAAACCACAGCTGGTCTAGAGTAGTCTACTGATAAACCACAGCTGGCCTAGAGTAGTCTACTGATAAACCACAGCTGGCCTAGAGTAGTCTACTGATAAACCACAGCTGGTCTAGAGTAGCCTGATAAACCATAGCTGGTCTAGAGTAGTCTACTGATAAACCACAGCTGCAGGTAGTCTACTGATAAACCACAGCTGGTCTAGAGTAGTCTACTGTTAAACCACAGCTGGTCTAGAGTAGCCTGATAAACCACAGCTGGTCTAGAGTAGTCTACTGTTAAACCACAGCTGGTCTAGAGTAGTCTACTGTTAAACCACAGCTGGTCTAGAGTAGTCTACTGATAAACCACAGCTGGTCTAGAGTAGCCTACTGATAAACCACAGCTGGTCTAGAGTAGTCTACTGATAAACCACAGCTGGTCTAGAGTAGTCTACTGATAAACCACAGCTGGCCTAGAGTAGTCTACTGATAAACCACTGCTGCAGGTAGCCTACTGATAAACCACTGCTGGTCTAGAGTAGTCTACTGATAAACCACAGCTGGTCTAGAGTAGTCTACTGATAAACCACAGCTGGCCTAGAGTAGTCTACTGATAAACCACTGCTGGCCTAGAGTAGTCTACTGATAAACCACTGCTGGCCTAGAGTAGTCTACTGATAAACCACAGCTGGTCTAGAGTAGCCTGATAAACCACAGCTGGCCTAGAGTAGTCTACTGATAAACCACAGCTGGTCTAGAGTAGTCTACTGATAAACCACAGCTGGCCTAGAGTAGTCTACTGATAAACCACAGCTGGTCTAGAGTAGTCTACTGATAAACCACAGCTGGTCTAGAGTAGTCTACTGATAAACCACTGCTGGCCTAGAGTAGTCTACTGATAAACCACAGCTGGTCTAGAGTAGTCTACTGATAAACCACAGCTGGTCTAGAGTAGTCTACTGATAAACCACAGCTGGTCTAGAGTAGTCTACTGATAAACCACAGCTGGTCTAGAGTATTCTACTGATAAACCACAGCTGGTCTAGAGTAGCCTACTGATAAACCACAGCTGGTCTAGAGTAGTCTACTGCTAAACCACAGCTGGTCTAGAGTAGTCTACTGATAAACCACAGCTGCAGGTAGCCTACTGGTAAACCACAGCTGGCCTAGAGTAGTCTACTGATAAACCACAGCTGGTCTAGAGTAGTCTACTGATAAACCACAGCTGGTCTAGAGTAGTCTACTGATAAACCTCAGCTGGTCTAGAGTAGTCTACTGATAAACCACAGCTGGTCTAGAGTAGCCTGATAAACCACAGCTGGTCTAGAGTAGTCTACTGATAAACCACAGCTGGTCTAGAGTAGCCTGATAAACCACAGCTGGTCTAGAGTAGTCTACTGATAAACCACAGCTGGTCTAGAGTAGTCTACTGATAAACCACAGCTGGTCTAGAGTAGTCTACTGATAAACCACTGCTGGCCTAGAGTAGTCTACTGATAAACCACTGCTGGTCTAGAGTAGCCTACTGATAAACCACAGCTGGTCTAGAGTAGTCTACTGATAAACCACAGCTGGTCTAGAGTAGTCTACTGATAAACCACAGCTGGCCTAGAGTAGTCTACTGATAAACCACAGCTGGTCTAGAGTAGCCTGATAAACCACAGCTGGCCTAGAGTAGTCTACTGATAAACCACAGCTGGCCTAGAGTAGTCTACTGATAAACCACAGCTGGTCTAGAGTAGTCTACTGATAAACCACAGCTGGTCTAGAGTAGTCTACTGATAAACCACAGCTGGTCTAGAGTAGTCTACTGATAAACCACAGCTGGTCTAGAGTAGTCTACTGATAAACCACAGCTGGCCTAGAGTAGTCTACTGATAAACCACAGCTGGTCTAGAGTAGTCTACTGATAAACCACAGCTGGCCTAGAGTAGTCTACTGATAAACCACAGCTGGTCTAGAGTAGCCTACTGATAAACCACAGCTGGTCTAGAGTAGCCTACTGATAAACCACAGCTGGTCTAGAGTAGTCTACTGATAAACCACTGCTGGCCTAGAGTAGTCTACTGATAAACCACAGCTGGTCTAGAGTAGTCTACTGATAAACCACAGCTGGTCTAGAGTAGTCTACTGATAAACCACAGCTGGTCTAGAGTAGCCTACTGATAAACCACAGCTGGTCTAGAGTAGTCTACTGCTAAACAACAGCTGGTCTAGAGTAGCCTACTGGTAAACCACAGCTGGTCTAGAGTAGTCTACTGATAAACCACAGCTGGTCTAGAGTAGTCTACTGATAAACCACAGCTGCAGGTAGCCTACTGGTAAACCACAGCTGGCCTAGAGTAGTCTACTGATAAACCACAGCTGGTCTAGAGTAGTCTACTGGTAAACCACAGCTGGTCTAGAGTAGTCTACTGATAAACCACAGCTGGTCTAGAGTAGTCTACTGATAAACCACAGCTGGTCTAGAGTAGTCTACTGATAAACCACAGCTGGTCTAGAGTAGCCTGATAAACCACAGCTGGTCTAGAGTAGTCTACTGATAAACCACAGCTGGTCTAGAGTAGTCTACTGATAAACCACAGCTGGTCTAGAGTAGTCTACTGATAAACCACAGCTGGTCTAGAGTAGTCTACTGATAAACCACAGCTGGTCTAGAGTAGTCTACTGATAAACCACAGCTGGTCTAGAGTAGTCTACTGATAAACCACAGCTGGTCTAGAGTAGTCTACTGGTAAACCACAGCTGGTCTAGAGTAGTCTACTGATAAACCACAGCTGGTCTAGAGTAGCCTACTGGTAAACCACAGCTGGCCTAGAGTAGCCTACTGGTAAACCACAGCTGGCCTAGAGTAGTCTACTGATAAACCACAGCTGCAGGTAGTCTACTGATAAACCACAGCTGGTCTAGAGTAGTCTACTGATAAAACCACAGCTGGTCTAGAGTAGCCTGATAAACCACAGCTGGTCTAGAGTAGTCTACTGATAAACCACAGCTGGTCTAGAGTAGTCTACTGATAAACCACAGCTGGTCTAGAGTAGCCTGATAAACCACAGCTGGTCTAGAGTAGTCTACTGATAAACCACAGCTGGTCTAGAGTAGTCTACTGATAAACCACAGCTGGTCTAGAGTAGCCTGATAAACCACAGCTGGTCTAGAGTAGTCTACTGATAAACTACAGCTGGTCTAGAGTAGTCTACTGATAAACCACAGCTGGTCTAGAGTAGTCTACTGATAAACCACAGCTGGTCTAGAGTAGTCTACTGGTAAACCACAGCTGGTCTAGAGTAGTCTACTGATAAACCACAGCTGGTCTAGAGTAGTCTACTGATAAACCTCAGCTGGTCTAGAGTAGTCTACTGATAAACCACAGCTGGTCTAGAGTAGCCTGATAAACCACAGCTGGTCTAGAGTAGTCTACTGATAAACCACAGCTGGTCTAGAGTAGCCTGATAAACCACAGCTGGTCTAGAGTAGTCTACTGATAAACCACAGCTGGTCTAGAGTAGTCTACTGATAAACCACAGCTGGCCTAGAGTAGTCTACTGATAAACCACTGCTGGCCTAGAGTAGTCTACTGATAAACCACTGCTGGCCTAGAGTAGCCTACTGGTAAACCACAGCTGGTCTAGAGTAGTCTACTAATAAACCACAGCTGGTCTAGAGTAGTCTACTGATAAACCACAGCTGGTCTAGAGTAGTCTACTGATAAACCACAGCTGGTCTAGAGTAGTCTACTGATAAACCACAGCTGGTCTAGAGTAGTCTACTGATAAACCACAGCTGGCCTAGAGTAGTCTACTGATAAACCACAGCTGGTCTAGAGTAGTCTACTGATAAACCACAGCTGGCCTAGAGTAGTCTACTGATAAACCACAGCTGGTCTAGAGTAGTCTACTGATAAACCACAGCTGGTCTAGAGTAGTCTACTGATAAACCACAGCTGGTCTAGAGTAGCCTACTGATAAACCACAGCTGGTCTAGAGTAGTCTACTGATAATCCACTGCTGGCCTAGAGTAGTCTACTGATAAACCACAGCTGGTCTAGAGTAGTCTACTGATAAACCACAGCTGGTCTAGAGTAGTCTACTGATAAACCACAGCTGGTCTAGAGTAGCCTACTGATAAACCACAGCTGGTCTAGAGTAGTCTACTGCTAAACAACAGCTGGTCTAGAGTAGCCTACTGGTAAACCACAGCTGGTCTAGAGTAGTCTACTGATAAACCACAGCTGGTCTAGAGTAGTCTACTGATAAACCACAGCTGGTCTAGAGTAGCCTGATAAACCACAGCTGGTCTAGAGTAGTCTACTGATAAACTACAGCTGGTCTAGAGTAGTCTACTGATAAACCACAGCTGGTCTAGAGTAGTCTACTGATAAACCACAGCTGGTCTAGAGTAGTCTACTGGTAAACCACAGCTGGTCTAGAGTAGTCTACTGATAAACCACAGCTGGTCTAGAGTAGTCTACTGATAAACCTCAGCTGGTCTAGAGTAGTCTACTGATAAACCACAGCTGGTCTAGAGTAGTCTACTGATAAACCACAGCTGGTCTAGAGTAGTCTACTGATAAACCACAGCTGGTCTAGAGTAGCCTGATAAACCACAGCTGGTCTAGAGTAGTCTACTGATAAACCACAGCTGGTCTAGAGTAGTCTACTGATAAACCACAGCTGGTCTAGAGTAGTCTACTGGTAAACCACAGCTGGTCTAGAGTAGTCTACTGATAAACCACAGCTGGTCTAGAGTAGTCTACTGGTAAACCACAGCTGGTCTAGAGTAGCCTACTGGTAAACCACAGCTGGCCTAGAGTAGTCTACTGATAAACCACAGCTGCAGGTAGTCTACTGATAAACCACAGCTGGTCTAGAGTAGTCTACTGATAAACCACAGCTGGTCTAGAGTAGCCTGATAAACCACAGCTGGTCTAGAGTAGTCTACTGATAAACCACAGCTGGTCTAGAGTAGTCTACTGATAAACCACAGCTGGTCTAGAGTAGCCTGATAAACCACAGCTGGTCTAGAGTAGTCTACTGATAAACCACAGCTGGTCTAGAGTAGTCTACTGATAAACCACAGCTGGTCTAGAGTAGCCTGATAAACCACAGCTGGTCTAGAGTAGTCTACTGATAAACTACAGCTGGTCTAGAGTAGTCTACTGATAAACCACAGCTGGTCTAGAGTAGTCTACTGATAAACCACAGCTGGTCTAGAGTAGCCTGATAAACCACAGCTGGTCTAGAGTAGTCTACTGATAAACTACAGCTGGTCTAGAGTAGTCTACTGATAAACCACAGCTGGTCTAGAGTAGTCTACTGATAAACCACAGCTGGTCTAGAGTAGTCTACTGGTAAACCACAGCTGGTCTAGAGTAGTCTACTGATAAACCACAGCTGGTCTAGAGTAGTCTACTGATAAACCTCAGCTGGTCTAGAGTAGTCTACTGATAAACCACAGCTGGTCTAGAGTAGCCTGATAAACCACAGCTGGTCTAGAGTAGTCTACTGATAAACCACAGCTGGTCTAGAGTAGCCTGATAAAACCACAGCTGGTCTAGAGTAGTCTACTGATAAACCACAGCTGGTCTAGAGTAGTCTACTGATAAACCACAGCTGGTCTAGAGTAGTCTACTGATAAACCACTGCTGCAGGTAGTCTACTGATAAACCACTGCTGGTCTAGAGTAGTCTACTGATAAACCACAGCTGGCCTAGAGTAGTCTACTGATAAACCACAGCTGCAGGTAGTCTACTGATAAACCACAGCTGGTCTAGAGTAGTCTACTGATAAACCACAGCTGGTCTAGAGTAGTCTACTGATAAACCACAGCTGGCCTAGAGTAGTCTACTGATAAACCACAGCTGGTCTAGAGTAGCCTGATAAACCACAGCTGGCCTAGAGTAGTCTACTGATAAACCACAGCTGGCCTAGAGTAGTCTACTGATAAACCACAGCTGGTATAGAGTAGCCTACTGATAAACCACTGATGGTCTAGAGTAGTCTACTGATAAACCACTGCTGGTCTAGAGTAGTCTACTGATAAACCACAGCTGGCCTAGAGTAGTCTACTGATAAACCACTGCTGGCCTAGAGTAGTCTACTGATAAACCACTGCTGGCCTAGAGTAGCCTACTGGTAAACCACAGCTGGTCTAGAGTAGTCTACTGATAAACCACAGCTGGTCTAGAGTAGTCTACTGATAAACCACAGCTGGTCTAGAGTAGTCTACTGATAAACCACAGCTGGTCTAGAGTAGTCTACTGATAAACCACAGCTGGTCTAGAGTAGTCTACTGATAAACCACAGCTGGCCTAGAGTAGTCTACTGATAAACCACAGCTGGTCTAGAGTAGTCTACTGATAAACCACAGCTGGCCTAGAGTAGTCTACTGATAAACCACAGCTGGTCTAGAGTAGTCTACTGATAAACCACAGCTGGTCTAGAGTAGTCTACTGATAAACCACAGCTGGTCTAGAGTAGTCTACTGGTAAACCACAGCTGGTCTAGAGTAGTCTACTGATAAACCACAGCTGGTCTAGAGTAGTCTACTGGTAAACCACAGCTGGTCTAGAGTAGCCTACTGGTAAACCACAGCTGGCCTAGAGTAGTCTACTGATAAACCACAGCTGCAGGTAGTCTACTGATAAACCACAGCTGGTCTAGAGTAGTCTACTGATAAACCACAGCTGGTCTAGAGTAGCCTGATAAACCACAGCTGGTCTAGAGTAGTCTACTGATAAACCACAGCTGGTCTAGAGTAGTCTACTGATAAACCACAGCTGGTCTAGAGTAGCCTGATAAACCACAGCTGGTCTAGAGTAGTCTACTGATAAACCACAGCTGGTCTAGAGTAGTCTACTGATAAACCACAGCTGGTCTAGAGTAGCCTGATAAACCACAGCTGGTCTAGAGTAGTCTACTGATAAACTACAGCTGGTCTAGAGTAGTCTACTGATAAACCACAGCTGGTCTAGAGTAGTCTACTGATAAACCACAGCTGGTCTAGAGTAGCCTGATAAACCACAGCTGGTCTAGAGTAGTCTACTGATAAACTACAGCTGGTCTAGAGTAGTCTACTGATAAACCACAGCTGGTCTAGAGTAGTCTACTGATAAACCACAGCTGGTCTAGAGTAGTCTACTGGTAAAACCACAGCTGGTCTAGAGTAGTCTACTGATAAACCACAGCTGGTCTAGAGTAGTCTACTGATAAACCTCAGCTGGTCTAGAGTAGTCTACTGATAAACCACAGCTGGTCTAGAGTAGCCTGATAAACCACAGCTGGTCTAGAGTAGTCTACTGATAAACCACAGCTGGTCTAGAGTAGCCTGATAAACCACAGCTGGTCTAGAGTAGTCTACTGATAAACCACAGCTGGTCTAGAGTAGTCTACTGATAAACCACAGCTGGTCTAGAGTAGTCTACTGATAAACCACTGCTGCAGGTAGTCTACTGATAAACCACTGCTGGTCTAGAGTAGTCTACTGATAAACCACAGCTGGCCTAGAGTAGTCTACTGATAAACCACAGCTGCAGGTAGTCTACTGATAAACCACAGCTGGTCTAGAGTAGTCTACTGATAAACCACAGCTGGTCTAGAGTAGTCTACTGATAAACCACAGCTGGCCTAGAGTAGTCTACTGATAAACCACAGCTGGTCTAGAGTAGCCTGATAAACCACAGCTGGCCTAGAGTAGTCTACTGATAAACCACAGCTGGCCTAGAGTAGTCTACTGATAAACCACAGCTGGTATAGAGTAGCCTACTGATAAACCACTGATGGTCTAGAGTAGTCTACTGATAAACCACTGCTGGTCTAGAGTAGTCTACTGATAAACCACAGCTGGCCTAGAGTAGTCTACTGATAAACCACTGCTGGCCTAGAGTAGTCTACTGATAAACCACTGCTGGCCTAGAGTAGCCTACTGGTAAACCACAGCTGGTCTAGAGTAGTCTACTGATAAACCACAGCTGGTCTAGAGTAGTCTACTGATAAACCACAGCTGGTCTAGAGTAGTCTACTGATAAACCACAGCTGGTCTAGAGTAGTCTACTGATAAACCACAGCTGGTCTAGAGTAGTCTACTGATAAACCACAGCTGGCCTAGAGTAGTCTACTGATAAACCACAGCTGGTCTAGAGTAGTCTACTGATAAACCACAGCTGGCCTAGAGTAGTCTACTGATAAACCACAGCTGGTCTAGAGTAGTCTACTGATAAACCACAGCTGGTCTAGAGTAGTCTACTGATAAACCACAGCTGGTCTAGAGTAGCCTACTGATAAACCACAGCTGGTCTAGAGTAGTCTACTGATAAACCACTGCTGGCCTAGAGTAGTCTACTGATAAACCACAGCTGGTCTAGAGTAGTCTACTGATAAACCACAGCTGGTCTAGAGTAGTCTACTGATAAACCACAGCTGGTCTAGAGTAGCCACTGATAAACCACAGCTGGTCTAGAGTAGTCTACTGCTAAACAACAGCTGGTCTAGAGTAGCCTACTGGTAAACCACAGCTGGTCTAGAGTAGTCTACTGATAAACCACAGCTGGTCTAGAGTAGTCTACTGATAAACCACAGCTGCAGGTAGCCTACTGGTAAACCACAGCTGGCCTAGAGTAGTCTACTGATAAACCACAGCTGGTCTAGAGTAGTCTACTGGTAAACCACAGCTGGTCTAGTGTAGTCTACTGATAAACCACAGCTGGTCTAGAGTAGTCTACTGATAAACCACAGCTGGTCTAGAGTAGTCTACTGATAAACCACAGCTGGTCTAGAGTAGCCTGATAAACCACAGCTGGTCTAGAGTAGTCTACTGATAAACCACAGCTGGTCTAGAGTAGTCTACTGATAAACCACAGCTGGTCTAGAGTAGTCTACTGGTAAACCACAGCTGGTCTAGAGTAGTCTACTGATAAACCACAGCTGGTCTAGAGTAGTCTACTGGTAAACCACAGCTGGTCTAGAGTAGCCTACTGGTAAACCACAGCTGGCCTAGAGTAGTCTACTGATAAACCACAGCTGCAGGTAGTCTACTGATAAACCACAGCTGGTCTAGAGTAGTCTACTGATAAACCACAGCTGGTCTAGAGTAGCCTGATAAACCACAGCTGGTCTAGAGTAGTCTACTGATAAACCACAGCTGGTCTAGAGTAGTCTACTGATAAACCACAGCTGGTCTAGAGTAGCCTGATAAACCACAGCTGGTCTAGAGTAGTCTACTGATAAACCACAGCTGGTCTAGAGTAGTCTACTGATAAACCACAGCTGGTCTAGAGTAGCCTGATAAACCACAGCTGGTCTAGAGTAGTCTACTGATAAACCACAGCTGGTCTAGAGTAGTCTACTGATAAACCACAGCTGGTCTAGAGTAGTCTACTGGTAAACCACAGCTGGTCTAGAGTAGTCTACTGATAAACCAAAGCTGGTCTAGAGTAGTCTACTGATAAACCTCAGCTGGTCTAGAGTAGTCTACTGATAAACCACAGCTGGTCTAGAGTAGTCTACTGATAAACCACAGCTGGTCTAGAGTAGTCTACTGATAAACCACAGCTGGTCTAGAGTAGTCTACTGATAAACCACAGCTGGTCTAGAGTAGCCTACTGATAAACCACAGCTGGTCTAGAGTAGTCTACTGATAAACCACTGCTGGCCTAGAGTAGTCTACTGATAAACCACAGCTGGTCTAGAGTAGTCTACTGATAAACCACAGCTGGTCTAGAGTAGTCTACTGATAAACCACAGCTGGTCTAGAGTAGCCTACTGATAAACCACAGCTGGTCTAGAGTAGTCTACTGCTAAACAACAGCTGGTCTAGAGTAGCCTACTGGTAAACCACAGCTGGTCTAGAGTAGTCTACTGATAAACCACAGCTGGTCTAGAGTAGTCTACTGATAAACCACAGCTGCAGGTAGCCTACTGATAAACCACTGATGGTCTAGAGTAGTCTACTGATAAACCACTGCTGGTCTAGAGTAGTCTACTGATAAACCACAGCTGGCCTAGAGTAGTCTACTGATAAACCACTGCTGGCCTAGAGTAGTCTACTGATAAACCACTGCTGGCCTAGAGTAGCCTACTGGTAAACCACAGCTGGTCTAGAGTAGTCTACTGATAAACCACAGCTGGTCTAGAGTAGTCTACTGATAAACCACAGCTGGTCTAGAGTAGTCTACTGATAAACCACAGCTGGTCTAGAGTAGTCTACTGATAAACCACAGCTGGTCTAGAGTAGTCTACTGATAAACCACAGCTGGCCTAGAGTAGTCTACTGATAAACCACAGCTGGTCTAGAGTAGTCTACTGATAAACCACAGCTGGCCTAGAGTAGTCTACTGATAAACCACAGCTGGTCTAGAGTAGTCTACTGATAAACCACAGCTGGTCTAGAGTAGTCTACTGATAAACCACAGCTGGTCTAGAGTAGCCTACTGATAAACCACAGCTGGTCTAGAGTAGTCTACTGATAAACCACTGCTGGCCTAGAGTAGTCTACTGATAAACCACAGCTGGTCTAGAGTAGTCTACTGATAAACCACAGCTGGTCTAGAGTAGTCTACTGATAAACCACAGCTGGTCTAGAGTAGCCACTGATAAACCACAGCTGGTCTAGAGTAGTCTACTGCTAAACAACAGCTGGTCTAGAGTAGCCTACTGGTAAACCACAGCTGGTCTAGAGTAGTCTACTGATAAACCACAGCTGGTCTAGAGTAGTCTACTGATAAACCACAGCTGCAGGTAGCCTACTGGTAAACCACAGCTGGCCTAGAGTAGTCTACTGATAAACCACAGCTGGTCTAGAATAGTCTACTGGTAAACCACAGCTGGTCTAGTGTAGTCTACTGATAAACCACAGCTGGTCTAGAGTAGTCTACTGATAAACCACAGCTGGTCTAGAGTAGTCTACTGATAAACCACAGCTGGTCTAGAGTAGCCTGATAAACCACAGCTGGTCTAGAGTAGTCTACTGATAAACCACAGCTGGTCTAGAGTAGTCTACTGATAAACCACAGCTGGTCTAGAGTAGTCTACTGGTAAACCACAGCTGGTCTAGAGTAGTCTACTGATAAACCACAGCTGGTCTAGAGTAGTCTACTGGTAAACCACAGCTGGTCTAGAGTAGCCTACTGGTAAACCACAGCTGGCCTAGAGTAGTCTACTGATAAACCACAGCTGCAGGTAGTCTACTGATAAACCACAGCTGGTCTAGAGTAGTCTACTGATAAACCCAGCTGGTCTAGAGTAGCCTGATAAACCACAGCTGGTCTAGAGTAGTCTACTGATAAACCACAGCTGGTCTAGAGTAGTCTACTGATAAACCACAGCTGGTCTAGAGTAGCCTGATAAACCACAGCTGGTCTAGAGTAGTCTACTGATAAACCACAGCTGGTCTAGAGTAGTCTACTGATAAACCACAGCTGGTCTAGAGTAGCCTGATAAACCACAGCTGGTCTAGAGTAGTCTACTGATAAACCACAGCTGGTCTAGAGTAGTCTACTGATAAACCACAGCTGGTCTAGAGTAGTCTACTGATAAACAACAGCTGGTCTAGAGTAGCCTACTGGTAAACCACAGCTGGTCTAGAGTAGTCTACTGATAAACCACAGCTGGTCTAGAGTAGTCTACTGATAAACCACAGCTGCAGGTAGCCTACTGGTAAACCACAGCTGGCCTAGAGTAGTCTACTGATAAACCACAGCTGGTCTAGAGTAGTCTACTGGTAAACCACAGCTGGTCTAGAGTAGTCTACTGATAAACCACAGCTGGTCTAGAGTAGTCTACTGATAAACCACAGCTGGTCTAGAGTAGTCTACTGATAAACCACAGCTGGTCTAGAGTAGCCTGATAAACCACAGCTGGTCTAGAGTAGTCTACTGATAAACCACAGCTGGTCTAGAGTAGTCTACTGATAAACCACAGCTGGTCTAGAGTAGTCTACTGATAAACCACAGCTGGTCTAGAGTAGTCTACTGATAAACCACAGCTGGTCTAGAGTAGTCTACTGATAAACCACAGCTGGTCTAGAGTAGTCTACTGGTAAACCACAGCTGGTCTAGAGTAGTCTACTGATAAACCAAAGCTGGTCTAGAGTAGTCTACTGATAAACCTCAGCTGGTCTAGAGTAGTCTACTGATAAACCACAGCTGGTCTAGAGTAGTCTACTGATAAACCACAGCTGGTCTAGAGTAGTCTACTGATAAACCACAGCTGGTCTAGAGTAGTCTACTGATAAACCACAGCTGGTCTAGAGTAGCCTACTGATAAACCACAGCTGGTCTAGAGTAGTCTACTGATAAACCACTGCTGGCCTAGAGTAGTCTACTGATAAACCACAGCTGGTCTAGAGTAGTCTACTGATAAACCACAGCTGGTCTAGAGTAGTCTACTGATAAACCACAGCTGGTCTAGAGTAGCCTACTGATAAACCACAGCTGGTCTAGAGTAGTCTACTGCTAAACAACAGCTGGTCTAGAGTAGCCTACTGGTAAACCACAGCTGGTCTAGAGTAGTCTACTGATAAACCACAGCTGGTCTAGAGTAGTCTACTGATAAACCACAGCTGCAGGTAGCCTACTGATAAACCACTGATGGTCTAGAGTAGTCTACTGATAAACCACTGCTGGTCTAGAGTAGTCTACTGATAAACCACAGCTGGCCTAGAGTAGTCTACTGATAAACCACTGCTGGCCTAGAGTAGTCTACTGATAAACCACTGCTGGCCTAGAGTAGCCTACTGGTAAACCACAGCTGGTCTAGAGTAGTCTACTGATAAACCACAGCTGGTCTAGAGTAGTCTACTGATAAACCACAGCTGGTCTAGAGTAGTCTACTGATAAACCACAGCTGGTCTAGAGTAGTCTACTGATAAACCACAGCTGGTCTAGAGTAGTCTACTGATAAACCACAGCTGGCCTAGAGTAGTCTACTGATAAACCACAGCTGGTCTAGAGTAGTCTACTGATAAACCACAGCTGGCCTAGAGTAGTCTACTGATAAACCACAGCTGGTCTAGAGTAGTCTACTGATAAACCACAGCTGGTCTAGAGTAGTCTACTGATAAACCACAGCTGGTCTAGAGTAGCCTACTGATAAACCACAGCTGGTCTAGAGTAGCCTACTGATAAACCACAGCTGGTCTAGAGTAGTCTACTGATAAACCACTGCTGGCCTAGAGTAGTCTACTGATAAACCACAGCTGGTCTAGAGTAGTCTACTGATAAACCACAGCTGGTCTAGAGTAGTCTACTGATAAACCACAGCTGGTCTAGAGTAGCCACTGATAAACCACAGCTGGTCTAGAGTAGTCTACTGCTAAACAACAGCTGGTCTAGAGTAGCCTACTGGTAAACCACAGCTGGTCTAGAGTAGTCTACTGATAAACCACAGCTGGTCTAGAGTAGTCTACTGATAAACCACAGCTGCAGGTAGCCTACTGGTAAACCACAGCTGGCCTAGAGTAGTCTACTGATAAACCACAGCTGGTCTAGAGTAGTCTACTGGTAAACCACAGCTGGTCTAGTGTAGTCTACTGATAAACCACAGCTGGTCTAGAGTAGTCTACTGATAAACCACAGCTGGTCTAGAGTAGTCTACTGATAAACCACAGCTGGTCTAGAGTAGCCTGATAAACCACAGCAGGTCTAGAGTAGTCTACTGATAAACCACAGCTGGTCTAGAGTAGTCTACTGATAAACCACAGCTGGTCTAGAGTAGTCTACTGGTAAACCACAGCTGGTCTAGAGTAGTCTACTGATAAACCACAGCTGGTCTAGAGTAGTCTACTGGTAAACCACAGCTGGTCTAGAGTAGCCTACTGGTAAACCACAGCTGGCCTAGAGTAGTCTACTGATAAACCACAGCTGCAGGTAGTCTACTGATAAACCACAGCTGGTCTAGAGTAGTCTACTGATAAACCACAGCTGGTCTAGAGTAGTCTACTGATAAACCACAGCTGGTCTAGAGTAGTCTACTGATAAACCACAGCTGGTCTAGAGTAGTCTACTGATAAACCACAGCTGGTCTAGAGTAGTCCTGATAAACCACAGCTGGTCTAGAGTAGTCTACTGATAAACCACAGCTGGTCTAGAGTAGTCCTGATAAACCACAGCTGGTCTAGAGTAGTCTACTGATAAACCACAGCTGGTCTAGAGTAGTCTACTGATAAACCACAGCTGGTCTAGAGTAGTCTACTGATAAACCACAGCTGGTCTAGAGTAGTCTACTGATAAACCACAGCTGGTCTAGAGTAGTCTACTGGTAAACCACAGCTGGTCTAGAGTAGCCTACTGATAAACCACAGCTGGCCTAGAGTAGTCTACTGATAAACCACAGCTGCAGGTAGTCTACTGATAAACCACAGCTGGTCTAGAGTAGTCTACTGATAAACCACAGCTGGTCTAGAGTAGCTACTGATAAACCACAGCTGGTCTAGAGTAGTCTACTGATAAACCACAGCTGGTCTAGAGTAGTCTACTGATAAACCACAGCTGGTCTAGAGTAGCTACTGATAAACCACAGCTGGTCTAGAGTAGTCTACTGATAAACCACAGCTGGTCTAGAGTAGTCTACTGATAAACCACAGCTGGTCTAGAGTAGCCTGATAAACCACAGCTGGTCTAGAGTAGTCTACTGATAAACCACAGCTGGTCTAGAGTAGTCTACTGATAAACCACAGCTGGTCTAGAGTAGTCTACTGATAAACAACAGCTGGTCTAGAGTAGCCTACTGGATAAACCACAGCTGGTCTAGAGTAGTCTACTGATAAACCACAGCTGGTCTAGAGTAGTCTACTGATAAACCACAGCTGGCAGGTAGCCTACTGATAAACCACAGCTGGCCTAGAGTAGTCTACTGATAAACCACAGCTGGTCTAGAGTAGTCTACTGATAAACCACAGCTGGTCTAGAGTAGTCTACTGATAAACCACAGCTGGTCTAGAGTAGTCTACTGATAAACCACAGCTGGTCTAGAGTAGTCTACTGATAAACCACAGCTGGTCTAGAGTAGCCTGATAAACCACAGCTGGTCTAGAGTAGTCTACTGATAAACCACAGCTGGTCTAGAGTAGTCTACTGATAAACCACAGCTGGTCTAGAGTAGTCTACTGATAAACCACAGCTGGTCTAGAGTAGTCTACTGATAAACCACAGCTGGTCTAGAGTAGTCTACTGATAAACCACAGCTGGTCTAGAGTAGTCTACTGATAAACCACAGCTGGTCTAGAGTAGTCTACTGATAAACCAAAGCTGGTCTAGAGTAGTCTACTGATAAACCACAGCTGGTCTAGAGTAGTCTACTGATAAACCACAGCTGGTCTAGAGTAGTCTACTGATAAACCACAGCTGGTCTAGAGTAGTCTACTGATAAACCACAGCTGGTCTAGAGTAGTCTACTGATAAACCACAGCTGGTCTAGAGTAGTCTACTGATAAACCACAGCTGGTCTAGAGTAGTCTACTGATAAACCACTGCTGGCCTAGAGTAGTCTACTGATAAACCACAGCTGGTCTAGAGTAGTCTACTGATAAACCACAGCTGGTCTAGAGTAGTCTACTGATAAACCACAGCTGGTCTAGAGTAGTCTACTGATAAACCACAGCTGGTCTAGAGTAGTCTACTGATAACAACAGCTGGTCTAGAGTAGTCTACTGATAAACCACAGCTGGTCTAGAGTAGTCTACTGATAAACCACAGCTGGTCTAGAGTAGTCTACTGATAAACCACAGCTGGCAGGTAGCCTACTGATAAACCACAGCTGGCCTAGAGTAGTCTACTGATAAACCACAGCTGGTCTAGAGTAGTCTACTGATAAACCACAGCTGGTCTAGAGTAGTCTACTGATAAACCACAGCTGGTCTAGAGTAGTCTACTGATAAACCACAGCTGGTCTAGAGTAGTCTACTGATAAACCACAGCTGGTCTAGAGTAGACTGATAAACCACAGCTGGTCTAGAGTAGTCTACTGATAAACCACAGCTGGTCTAGAGTAGTCTACTGATAAACCACAGCTGGTCTAGAGTAGTCTACTGATAAACCACAGCTGGTCTAGAGTAGCCTGATAAACCACAGCTGGTCTAGAGTAGTCTACTGATAAACCACAGCTGGTCTAGAGTAGTCTACTGATAAACCACAGCTGGTCTAGAGTAGTCTACTGATAAACCACAGCTGGTCTAGAGTAGTCTACTGATAAACCACAGCTGGTCTAGAGTAGTCTACTGATAAACCACAGCTGGTCTAGAGTAGCCTACTGTAAACCACAGCTGGCCTAGAGTAGTCTACTGATAAACCACAGCTGCAGGTAGTCTACTGATAAACCACAGCTGGTCTAGAGTAGTCTACTGATAAACCACAGCTGGTCTAGAGTAGTCTACTGATAAACCACAGCTGGTCTAGAGTAGTCTACTGATAAACCACAGCTGGTCTAGAGTAGTCTACTGATAAACCACAGCTGGTCTAGAGTAGTCTACTGATAAACCACAGCTGGTCTAGAGTAGTCTACTGATAAACCACAGCTGCAGGTAGTCTACTGATAAACCACAGCTGGTCTAGAGTAGTCTACTGATAAACCACAGCTGGTCTAGAGTAGTCTACTGATAAACCACAGCTGGTCTAGAGTAGTCTACTGATAAACCACAGCTGGTCTAGAGTAGTCTACTGATAAACCACAGCTGGTCTAGAGTAGTCTACTGATAAACCACAGCTGGTCTAGAGTAGTCTACTGATAAACCACAGCTGGTCTAGAGTAGTCTACTGATAAACCACAGCTGGTCTAGAGTAGTCCTGATAAACCACAGCTGGTCTAGAGTAGTCTACTGATAAACCACAGCTGGTCTAGAGTAGTCTACTGATAAACCACAGCTGGTCTAGAGTAGTCTACTGATAAACCACAGCTGGTCTAGAGTAGTCTACTGATAAACCACAGCTGGTCTAGAGTAGTCTACTGATAAACCACAGCTGGTCTAGAGTAGTCTACTGATAAACCACAGCTGGTCTAGAGTAGTCTACTGATAAACCACAGCTGGTCTAGAGTAGTCTACTGATAAACCACAGCTGGTCTAGAGTAGTCCTGATAAACCACAGCTGGTCTAGAGTAGTCTACTGATAAACCACAGCTGGTGCTAGAGTAGTCTACTGATAAACCACAGCTGGTCTAGAGTAGTCTACTGATAAACCACAGCTGGTCTAGAGTAGTCTACTGATAAACCACAGCTGGTCTAGAGTAGTCTACTGATAAACCACAGCTGGTCTAGAGTAGTCTACTGATAAACCACAGCTGGTCTAGAGTAGTCTACTGATAAACCACAGCTGGTCTAGAGTAGTCTACTGATAAACCACAGCTGGTCTAGAGTAGCCTGATAAACCACAGCTGGTCTAGAGTAGTCTACTGATAAACCACAGCTGGTCTAGAGTAGTCTACTGATAAACCACAGCTGGTCTAGAGTAGTCTACTGATAAACCACAGCTGGTCTAGAGTAGTCTACTGATAAACCACAGCTGGTCTAGAGTAGTCTACTGATAAACCACAGCTGGTCTAGAGTAGTCTACTGATAAACCACAGCTGCAGGTAGTCTACTGATAAACCACAGCTGCAGGTAGTCTACTGATAAACCACAGCTAGGGTCTGGAGTTTTACCTGGTTTATTACTATGTCATATCATACTACTAGGGTCTGGAGTTTTACCTGGTTTATTACTGTCATATCATACTACTAGGGCCTGGAGTTTTACATGGTTTGTTACTATGTCATTTCATACTAGGGCCTGGAGTTTTACCTGGTTTATTACTGTCATATCATACTACTAGGGCCTGGAGTTTTACCTGGTATATTACCATGTCATATCATACTAGGGTCTGGAGTTTTACCATGTCATATCATACTAGGGTCTGGAGTTTTACCTGGTTTATTACTATGTCATATCATACTACTAGGGCCTGGAGTTTTACCTGTTTCTGTATCAGAACAGACAGTAAAATGTGCATGTTAGGACCTAGTCCAACCCTCTAACCACTAAGCTACCCTGCCCTGTGAGGACCATACTTCTGTCTCACTTCTCGTCTGTCTGGACATGTTCCTGTACTGATGAATGCAGAGAATACCAGGGGAGTCTTTTCTTCACCTCAGGCCCATTTATAGTCATCAATCACCACAGGCACACCGTGTTCTTATTCCGGACAAATGGCACCCTATTCCCTTCCTAGTGCACTACTTCAGACCAGGTCAGACCCTTCTTCTAAGTATGACGTGTTTAAAGCAGGTCTGGTACATATTTCAGTGTTCGACCGACCCCAGACGGTACCGGCCGACCACCAGGCGGTACCGGCCGACCACCAGGCGGTACCGGCCGACCACCAGACGGTACCGGCAGACCACCAGGCGGTACCGACCACCACCAGTGACAAGAAAAACAAGTGCTACCCGTTGAATTGTTGATGAATTTATTCCCCATTTTAAATCAATGACTACAAAATGTTTCAGACAGGCGACGGCTGCATTGCCTCACCTCAGCGACAGACAAAAAGGACACTTGGAAACAACCAAACCTAGAGATGAAGGAAAGAGCATCCTTTCACACCAACTGATGATGCCTTGTGGAAAACAGACTGTGTGACCTTACAGGCCCCTCTCTCCCTGCATCCAAAATGGTGTGCTTCTTTTGAGCAGCTCTAGAAATATATATCTATAATGCCTCTGAGAGGCTGTGAAGGGAGACATATTCTCAAAGAAAGACAATTACTGAAGCAGACATTCCCTTTCGAGACAGTTGTGGGTGAACCGGCGGCCATTTTGAGTGAGTGTAATTCCACGAGGGAGAGAAGGGAGTTGGAGTCCATTTACTCAGACAGGTACACAGTTATGGGTGAACCGGCGGCCATTTTGAGTGAGTGTAATTCAACGAGGGGGAGAAGGGAGTTGGAGTCCATTTACTCAGACAGGTACACAGTTATGGGTGAACCGGCGGCCATTTTGAGTGAGTGTAATTCAACGAGGGGGAGAAGGAGTCCATTTACTCAGACAGGTAAAATAATGAATCTCACTTCAGCACAACATATTTCCATTTATCTTTTACAATAAATACAGTCTTACAAAGAAAAAAAAAGATGTGAACAAACATTCAGTAGAAACCCACAGACAGACAACACTCGGTTTAGGCAGTGAAAGGTGAGAACTAACTAGATGCTGTTGGGGAGGGGAGGGTTTATCTAGTTCTCAGATTATCTGCTAAAACTGACCCAGTCTTGCATTAACATAAAGGGCCTGCAGCTAAAATGGCTCCCTATTCCCTACATAGTGCACTACTTTTGACCAGGGCCCTATGGGGAGGAACCCTATTCCCTACATAGTGCACTACTTTTGACCAGGGCCCTATGGGGGGGGGAACCCTATTCCCTACATAGTGCACTACTTTTGACCAGGGCCCCTATGGGGGGGGAACCCTATTCCCTACATAGTGCACTAGATAGGGAATAGGGAGCCATTTGAAATGAACCCCCATCAACACACCCCTCTCAACACAGGGTTTAACTCCTCAAGTTATCCTCGGAGAGCTGGACAGAGAGCAGGTAGGGAAAAAAAACACTCCCTCGTCATACTAGTCTCCCACACTTTAATTAAAGGTCTCCTCTTGTCCCCAACCAGAAGAACCACAGTATCGACAACCGTTTAAAATATCAGCCTGCTTCCCTGTCCTCTTTCAAACTATAGCAGCAGTATTCAATCTAGACGGAATGTTACTGAACCCCCAACAACAAGATGAATGAATATGGGTCATTCAACAAGTCTCATGTCTGCTAGGAGCAAGACAGTGGAGCCCATTGGACTTTCACAGTAATAATCACAACCATATTTTACAACTAAAAATGTGTGTTGCTACACCAACGCATGCAAATAAAACAATTCAACGGTCACATGTATGTCTCTGTGTTACAGGGTGTCTAGTCCAGGTGTGTCTAGTCCAGGTGTGTCTAGTCCAGGTGTGTCTCTGTGTTACAGTGTGTCTAGTCCAGGTGTGTCTAGTCCAGGTGTGCTCTGTGTTACAGTGTGTCTAGTCCAGGTGTGTCTAGTCCAGGTGTGTCTAGTCCAGTCCAGTGTGTCTAGTCCAGGTGTGTCTAGTCCAGGTGTGTATAGTCCAGGTGTGTCTCTGTGTTACAGTGTGTCAAGTCCAGGTGTGTCTAGTCCATGTGTGTCTAGTCCAGGTGTATAGTCCAGGTGTGTTCAGTGTGTTAGTCCAGGTGTGTCTAGTCCAGGTGTGTCTAGTCCAGGTGTGTCTCTGTGTTACAGTGTGTCTAGTCCAGGTGGGTCTAGTCCAGGTGGGTCTCTGTGTCCAGGTGTGTGTCTGTGTTCTCTGTGTTAGTGTGTCTAGTCCAGGTGTGTCTAGTCCAGGTGTGTGTCTAGTCCAGGTGTGTCTAGTCCAGGTGTGTCTCTGTGTTACAGTGTGTCTAGTCCAGGTGTGTCTAGTCCAGGTGTGTCTGTCCAGTGTGTCTAGTCCAGGTGTGTCTCTGTGTTACAGTGTGTCTAGTCCAGGTGTGTCTAGTCCAGGTGTGTCTAGTCCAGGTGTGTCTAGTCCAGGTGTGTCTAGTCCAGGTGTGTATAGTCCAGGTGTGTCTCTGTGTTACAGTGTGTCTAGTCCAGTCTAGTCCAGGTGTGTCTAGTCCAGGTGTGTCTAGTCCAGGTGTGTCTAGTCCAGGTGTGTCTCTGTGTTACAGTGGGTCTAGTCCAGGTGGGTCTAGTCCAGGTGTGTCTAGTCCAGGTGTGTCTCTGTGTTACAGTGTGTCTAGTCCAGGTGGGTCTAGTCCAGGTGTGTCTAGTCCAGGTGTGTCTAGTCCAGGTGTGTCTCTGTGTTAGTCCAGTGTGTCTAGTCCAGGTGTGTCTAGTCCAGGTGTGTCTAGTCCAGGTGTGTCTCTGTGTTACAGTGTGTCTAGTCCAGGTGTGTCTCTGTGTTAGAGTGTGTCTAGTCCAGGTGTGTCTCATCAAGGTGTGTCTCTGTGTTACAGTGTGTCTAGTCCAGGTGTGTGTCTAGTCCAGGTGTGTGTCTAGTCCAGGTGTGTGTCTAGTCCAGGTGTGTCTAGTCCAGGTGTGTCTAGTCCAGGTGTGTCTCTGTGTTACAGTGTGTCTAGTCCAGGTGTGTCCAGTCCAGGTGTGTGAAGATAAAACTTGTTGTAGACGACCCCTCTGGCATCACATGACAAAATGGCCTCCTATCCCCTTTCTAGTTCACTAGTTCCAGATGACATAGTTGGTCTAGTAGTGCACTAGATAGGGAATAGGGGCCATTCCAGATTGGAGAGTTGTCAGTGAGACAGGCAAGGATAAAGAGGGTTAAAATAAGCATGACCTGGGGTGGAGGGGTACAGGACTGGCCCTGGGGTGGAGGGGTACAGGACTGGCCCTGGGGTGGAGGGGTACAGGACTGGACCTGGGGTGGAGGGGTACAGGACTGGCCCTGGGGTGGAGGGGTACAGGACTGGCCCTGGGGTGGAGGGGTACAGGACTGGCCCTGGGGTGGAGGGGCTAGGGGTACAGGACTGGCCCTGGGGTGGAGGGGTACAGGACTGGCCCTGGGGTGGAGGGGTACAGGACTGGCCCTGGGGTGGAGGGGTACAGGACTGGCCCTGGGGTGGAGGGGCTAGGGGTACAGGACTGGCCCTGGGGTGGAGGGGCTACACAGGACTGGCCCTGGGGTGGAGGGGCTAGGGGTACAGGACTGGCCCTGGGGTGGAGGGGCTAGGGTACAGGACTGGCCCTGGGGTGGAGGTGCTAGGGGTACAGGACTGGCCCTGTGGTGGGGTACAGGACTGGACCTGGGGTGGAGGGGTACAGGACTGGACCTGGGGTGGAGGGGCTAGGGTACAGGACTGGCCCTGGGGTGGAGGGGTGGACTGGCCCTGGGGTGGAGGGGTACAGGACTGGCCCTGGGTGGAGGGGTACAGGACTGGCCCTGGGGTGGAGGGGTACAGGACTGGCCCTGGGGTGGAGGGGCTAGGGATACAGGACTGGCCCTGGGGTGGAGGTGCTAGGGGTACAGGACTGGCCCTGGGGTGGAGGGGTACAGGACTGGCCCTGGGGTGGAGGGGTACAGGACTGGCCCTGGGATGGAGGGGTACAGGACTGGCCCTGGGGTGGAGGGGTACAGGACTGGCCCTGGGGTGGAGGGGTACAGGACTGGCCCTGGGGTTAGTTGATAGGCAGAAGGGTGGAGTGGGGGCAGCCTGTACCACCCTCCAGGGGGCTCGTCCTCTAAGCTTTCTTCTCCTCCAGTATGTTGTGCAGTTCATCAGCGTCCTCTGCTGTTTTGACCCTGATGAGCATGGCGACAGGGTTGGTAGGGTTGTTGTGGTCCACGACAGGGTTAGGAACACACATCACCATCACGTTGTTCTTTCCCATCCTGGAACAGAGTATGGAGGGCTGGACCAGGATGTTCAACAGGATGTTACCTGGAGGAGAGGGGGGTGTTATTGATGAGGGCTGGACCAGGATGTTCAACAGGATGTTGAATAAACCTGGTAAGGTTTAGTAAGGATTAATGCAGCAAGGTTTAATAAGGCTTAATGCAGCACGGTTTATTAAGGCTTAATGCAGATTAAGGTTTAATAAGGTTTAATAAGGTTTAATAAGGTTTAATAAGGTTTAATAAGGTTTAATGCAGTAAGGTTTAATAAGGTTTAATAAGGCTTAATGCATTAAGGTTTAATAAGGCTTAATGCGGTAAGGTTTAATAAGGTTTAATAAGGCTTAATAAGGCTTAATGCGGTAAGGTTTAATAAGGCTTAATGCAGTAAGGTTTAATAAGGATTAATGCAGTAAGGTTTATTAAGGCTTAATGCAGCACGGTTTAATAAGGATTAATGCAGTAAGGTTTAATAAGGCTTAATAAGGCTTAATGCAGTAAGGTTTATTAAGGCTTAATGCAGTAAGGTTTATTAAGGATTAATGCAGTAAGGTTTAATAAGGTTTAATAAGGTTTAATGCAGTAAGGTTTAATAAGGTTTAATAAGGATTAATGCAGTAAGGTTTAATAAGGTTTAATAAGGTTTAATAAGGCTTAATGCAGTAAGGTTTAATAAGGTTTAATAAGGTTTAATGCAGCACGGTTTAATAAGGTTTAATAACATACCCAGGTTGGTGTCAGCGGTCTCTAGATAAGGTTTAATCAGGTTTAATAACATACCCAGGTTGGTGTCAGCGGTCTCTAGATAAGGTTTAATAACATACCCAGGTTGGTGTCAGCGGTCTCTAGATAAGGTTTAAATCAGGTTTAATAACATACCCAGGTTGGTGTCAGCGGTCTCTAGATAAGGTTTAATAACATACCCAGGTTGGTGTCAGCGGTCTCTAGATAAGGTTTAATAACATACCCAGGTTGGTGTCAGTGGTCTCTAGATAAGGTTTAAATCAGGTTTAATAACATACCCAGGTTGGTGTCAGCGGTCTCTAGATAAGGTTTAATCAGGTTGAATAACATACCCAGGTTGGTGTCAGCGGTCTCTAGATAAGGTTTAATAACATACCCAGGTTGGTGTCAGCGGTCTCTAGATAAGGTTTAATAACATACCCAGGTTGGTGTCAGCGGTCTCTCTAAGGATCAGGTTTAATAACATACCCAGGTTGGTGTCAGCGGTCTCTAGATAAGGTTTAATAACATACCCAGGTTGGTGTCAGCGGTCTCTAGATAAGGTTTAATAACATACCCAGGTTGGTGTCAGTGGTCTCTAGATAAGGTTTAATAACATACCCAGGTTGGTGTCAGTGGTCTCTGGATAAGGTTTAATCAGGTTTAATAACATACCCAGGTTGGTGTCAGCGGTCTCTAGATAAGGTTTAATAAGGATTAATAACATACCCAGGTTGGTGTCAGTGGTCTCTAGATAAGGTTTAATAACATACCGTGGTTGGTGTCAGTGGTCTCTAGATAAGGTTTAATAACATACCGTGGTTGGTGTCAGCGGTCTCTAGATAAGGTTTAATAACATACCCAGGTTGGTGTCAGTGGTCTCTAGATAAGGTTTAATAAGGTTGAATAACATACCCAGGTTGGTGTCAGTGGTCTCTAGATAAGGTTTAATAAGGTTGAATAACATACCCAGGTTGGTGTCAGCGGTCTCTGGATAAGGTTAAATAACATACCCAGGTTGGTGTCAGCGGTCTCTGGATAAGGTTAAATAACATACCCAGGTTGGTGTCAGCGGTCTCTGGATAAGGTTAAATAACATACCCAGGTTGGTGTCAGCGGTCTCTGGATAAGGTTAAATAACATACCCAGGTTGGTGTCAGCGGTCTCTGGATAAGGTTAAATAACATACCCAGGTTGGTGTCAGCGGTCTCTGGATAAGGTTAAATAACATACCCAGGTTGGTGTCAGTGGTCTCTGGATAAGGTTAAATAACATACCCAGGTTGGTGTCAGCGGTCTCTGGATAAGGTTAAATAACATACCCAGGTTGGTGTCAGCGGTCTCTGGATAAGGTTAAATAACATACCCAGGTTGGTGTCAGCGGTCTCTGGATAAGGTTTAATAACATACCCAGGTTGGTGTCAGCGGTCTCTGGATAAGGTTAAATAACATACCCAGGTTGGTGTCAGCGGTCTCTAGATAAGGTTAAATAACATACCCAGGTTGGTGTCAGCGGTCTCTGGATAAGGTTTAATAACATACCCAGGTTGGTGTCAGCGGTCTCTAGATAAGGTTAAATAACATACCCAGGTTGGTGTCAGCGGTCTCTAGATAAGGTTAAATAACATACCCAGGTTGGTGTCAGCGGTCTCTGGATAAGGTTAAATAACATACCCAGGTTGGTGTCAGCGCGGACTAGCAGCTGTGTCTTTCCGTCTGAGGTGGTTTTCAGATGCAGCGTTCCAACTCCCTTCTCCTTGAACTCAGTCTCTTTCTTATAGAACAGTTTACACCTGGAACACACGACTAACGTCAAGTTCATCGTTTGGAAGAAACCCATTTCTGAAAAATACTGGACGTGTGTAACAAATACAAAAGCATTGAATTAATTTACAGTTTTATTTACTTTATTTTCATAAAGCATAAGAATAATTGTACAATTCTAATATAGTCAGTCTTTTCCAGCGAGTTGAAAAAGGTCTTGAAGCAACACACAGGTGAAATATAACACTGCAAGAGCGTCTGTCAACCGTGAGCCATAATGCATCCCATAATGCATCCCATAATGCATCCCATAATGCATCCCATAATGCATCCCATAATGCATCCCATAATGCATCCCATAATAGATCCCATAATACATCCCATAATGCATCCCATAATGCATCCCATAATGCATCCCATAATGCATCCCATAATGCATCCCATAATGCATCCCATAATGCATCCCATAATGCATCCCATAATGCATCCCATAATAGATCCCATAATGCATCCCATAATGCATCCCATAATAGATCCCATAATGCATCCCATAATAGCATCCCATAATGCATCCCATAATGCATCCCATAATAGATCCCATAATGCATCCCATAATGCAATGCATCCCATAATGCATCCCATAATGCATCCCATAATGCATCCCATAATAATAGCATCCCCATCCCATAATGCATCCCCATAATGCATCCCATAATGCATCCCATAATGCATCCCATAATGCATCCCATAATGCATCCCATAATGCATCCCATAATGCATCCCATAATGCATCCCATAATGCATCCCATAATGCATCCCATAATGCATCCCATAATGCATCCCATAATACATCCCATAATACATCCCATAATGCATCCCATAATGCATCCCATAATGCATCCCATAATACATCCCATAATACATCCCATAATACATCCCATAATACATCCCATAGGATAATTCGAAGACAGATCCTACAGATGTATAGAGCCATATACTTTTCTGTAAAAGGAGACCTACTTTTTGGAGTAGAACGCGTCAGTCTCCTTAATCTCCTGGACTTCCACTTTGGGAGGTTCATCCGACTCCTCCCCGTTTCCATCTACGGGAGGACAAGGAAGAGACGGACGTTATGAAGAGCAACACTGTGTTTTAGTCTCTGATAACCAACTGGACAGATGAAACAAAAACATACGGCCTAAATCCACTTTACACTAAGAATATTTACAAAATACACTATTTATGACCTTACATGTGAGAGATTTAAATCACTGGGATTAAAAACCTGAATTTGAGATTTTATAGAGGTTTAATCTGGGATTAAAAATGTTGAATGTGATATCTAAGAGGTTTCATCTCAGGGATTAAAAACCTGAATGTGAGATCTAATAGAGGTTTAATCTGGGATTAAAAACCCAAATGTGAGTATGTTGTCTATCCCTAACAGCACCATATCACCAGGTAACATTCTGAGT
The DNA here is from genome assembly GCF_018296145.1 of Oncorhynchus tshawytscha. Classification (NCBI taxonomy): domain Eukaryota; kingdom Metazoa; phylum Chordata; class Actinopteri; order Salmoniformes; family Salmonidae; genus Oncorhynchus; species Oncorhynchus tshawytscha. The sequence goes on from NW_024609556.1 coordinate 67,387, forward strand.
ATGTTGTCTAGCAGCACCATATCACCAGGTAACATTCTGAGTATGTTGTCTAACAGCACCATATCACCAGGTAACATTCTGAGTATGTTGTCTAACAGCACCATATCACCAGGTAACATTCTGAGTATGTTGTCTAACAGCACCATATCACCAGGTAACATTCTGAGTATGTTGTCTAGCAGCACCATATCACCAGGTAACATTCTGAGTATGTTGTCTATCAGCACCATATCACCAGGTAACATTCTGAGTATGTTGTCTAACAGCACCATATCACCAGGTAACATTCTGAGTATGTTGTCTAGCAGCACCATATCACCAGGTAACATTCTGAGTATGTTGTCTAACAGCACCATATCACCAGGTAACATTCTGAGTATGTTGTCTCTCACTAACAGCACCATATCACCAGGTAACATTCTGAGTATGTTGTCTAGTAGCACCATATCACCAGGTAACATTCTGAGTATGTTGTCTAACAGCACCATATCACCAGGTAACATTCTGAGTATGTTGTCTCTCACTAACAGCACCATATCACCAGGTAACATTCTGAGTATGTTGTCTCTCACTAACAGCACCATATCACCAGGTAACATTCTGAGTATGTTGTCTAACAGCACCATATCACCAGGTAACATTCTGAGTATGTTGTCTCATAACAGCACCATATCACCAGGTAACATTCAGGAGTATGTTGTCTCTCACTAACAGCACCATATCACCAGGTAACATTCTGAGTATGTTGTCTAACAGCACCATATCACCAGGTAACATTCTGAGTATGTTGTCTAGCAGCACCATATCACCAGGTAACATTCTGAGTATGTTGTCTAACAGCACCTAGCAGCACCATATCACCAGGTAACATTCTGAGTATGTTGTCTAACAGCACCATATCACCAGGTAACATTCTGAGTATGTTGTCTCACTAACAGCACCATATCACCAGGTAACATTCTGAGTATGTTGTCTAACAGCACCATATCACCAGGTAACATTCTGAGTATGTTGTCTCTCACTAACAGCACCATATCACCAGGTAACATTCTGAGTATGTTGTCTAACAGCACCATATCACCAGGTAACATTCTGAGTATGTTGTCTCTCACTAACAGCACCATATCACCAGGTAACATTCTGAGTATGTTGTCTCTCACTAACAGCACCATATCACCAGGTAACATTCTGAGTATGTTGTCTAGCACTAACAGCACCATATCACCAGGTAACATTCTGAGTATGTTGTCTCTCACTAACAGCACCATATCACCAGGTAACATTCTGAGTATGTTGTCTATCACTAGCAGCACCATATCACCAGGTAACATTCTGAGTATGTTGTCTAGCAGCACCATATCACCAGGTAACATTCTGAGTATGTTGTCTAGCAGCACCATATCACCAGGTAACATTCTGAGTATGTTGTCTAGCAGCACCATATCACCAGGTAACATTCTGAGTATGTTGTCTAACAGCACCATATCACCAGGTAACATTCTGAGTATGTTGTCTCTCACTAACAGCACCATATCACCAGGTAACATTCTGAGTATGTTGTCTAGCAGCACCATATCACCAGGTACCCTACATACATAACACCTTCCATATCGTACCTGTTGTCTAACAGCACCATATCACCAGGTACCCTACATACATAACACCTTCCATACCGTACCTGTTGTCTAACAGCACCATATCACCAGGTACCCTACATACATACATAACACCTTCGATATCGTACCTGTGGTCTGGGTGGGGGCAGCCTCCGCTTTGGCCCCACTGAAGGAGAAGGCAGGAGGAGCAGCGCCTCCAAACAGGGAGGAGGAGGAGACACTAGGAGCTCCTCCGGTGCTCAGAGACCCCAATACTGAGCTGTTCCCCTTCTGGCCCAAGCTAAAGCTGATGCCAGCGGGGATCGGAGCGGCTGAGCTGTCCCCCGGGGCCGTAGCGCTGCCGTCCTTGTCCTTACTGAAGGAGAACACCGGCACCGTGGCGGTCGAGCCGGCGGCGCTAGAGGAGGGTGGTGGTGGTGTACTGACTGCCCGCTTCTCCTCTGGTTCCTCTGCTCTGCTACTGCTCTCTGAGCCTCCGTCCGCCACCACAGCAACTCCAGTCACAGCTCCAGTCCCTCCACTCCCTCCGTACTTCTTATCGATGCTGGCCAGGTGCTTTTCATAGTCCCTGAAGATGGGGTTTAGGTCACAGAGAGGGTTTCCGTTGACGTGCTTGGTGATCCAGTCCCTGACAGAGCAGTTGAGAGCTGTGAGCTGCCTACTGTATTCCTGGTTGTTACCGCTGTTAGAGGAGAGAGAGGAGCTGAGAGACCGACTGGAAACCGCGGGGGAGGACCCATTAGACTGCTGCCCTGTGATGACAGCACTGGAGGAGGGGCCGCTGAATGTTAATGAACCTAGGAGAGGAGGAGGAGGGGGGAGGAAGAGAGGGGATAGAGGAGAGGAGGAGAGGGGAGGAGGAGAGGGATAGAGGGGAGGAGGATAGGGGATAGAAGAGAGGAGGAGAGGAGGAGGAGGGGAGGAGGAGAGGGGATAGAAGAGAGGAGGAGAAGGGATAGAGGAGAGGAGGGATAGAGGAGAGGAGGAGAGGGGATAGAGGAGAGGAGGAGAGGGGAGAGAAGAGAGGAGGAGAAGGGATAGAGGAGAGGAGGGATAGAGGAGAGGAGGAGAGGGGATAGAGGAGGAGAGGGGATAGAGGGGAGGAGGAGAGGGGATAGAAGAGAGGAGGAGAAGGGATAGAAGAGAGGAGGAGAAGGGATAGAGGAGAGGAGGGATAGAGGAGAGAGGAGAGGGGATAGAGGAGAGGAGGAGAGGGGATAGAGGAGAGGAGGAGAGGGGATAGAGGAGAGGAGGAGAGGGGATAGAGGGGGAGGAGGAGAGGGAATAGAGGAGAGGAGGAGAGGGGATAGAGGAGAGGAGGAGAGGGGATAGAGGAGAGGAGGAGAGGGGATAGAGGAGAGGAGGAGAGGGGATAGAGGGGAGGAGGAGGGGGATAGAGGGAGGAGGAGGGGGATAGAGGGGAGAGGAGGAGAGGGATAGAGGAGAGGAGGGAGGGGATAGAGGGGGGGAGGAGGGGGATAGAGGGGAGGAGGAGGGGGATAGAGGGGAGGAAGAGAGGAGGAGGGGGATAGAGGGGAGGAGGAGGGGGATAGGAGGGGGATAGAGGGGAGGAGGAAGTGGGGTAGAGGGGAGGAGGAGGGGGGATAGAGGGGAGGAGGAGGTGAAGAGAGAACGAGAATGTAAACGTTCCAGCAGAGAGAGAAGCTGTGACACCTCACAGTAGCCTTAAGGCTTCAGCGTGAGTCTCCTGGCGCCTAGCAACACAACGACTGTGTTGCCATACCTTCCTCCTTCGCTTGAATAACAAGAAGGGGGAAAAGGGCAATAGTACCGTTTGTCCATCTTGAGATGCCGTAGCTGGTAAACACTTCCTCAAAATAACTCAAGAAATATATATTTCTCCATCTGACTAGGATGTTTGGTGCAAGTATTTCTCAAGTGAAAAGATTTGCATGAAAAGTAGCCTATCATTGAATGACAAAACAGATCTATGAAGAATCATGCCGAAGACCAAAACATCACAAAATGGCGTCATCATAAATGGACAAACTGTTTCAGATGGGAAGCCTGCGGACGCCCGCAGTATGCCCTGTGCTTCAGATGGGAAGCCTGCAGACGCCCGCAGTATGCCCTATGTTTCAGATGGGAAGCACGCGGACGCCCGCAGTATGCCCTGTGTTTCAGATGGGAAGCACGCGGACGCCCGCAGTATGCCCTGTGCTTCAGATGGGAAGCCTGCGGACGCCCGCAGTATGCCCTGTGCTTCAGATGGGAAGCCTGCAGACGCCCGCAGTATGCCCTGTGTTTCAGATGGGAAGCCTGCAGACGCCCGCAGTATGCCCTGTGTTTCAAATGGGAAGCCTGCGGACGCCCGCAGTATGCCCTGTCTTTCAGATGGGAAGCCTGCAGACGCCCGCAGTATGCCCTGTGTTTCAAATGGGAAGCCTGCGGACGCCCGCAGTATGCCCTGTGTTTCAGATGGGAAGCCTGCGGACGCCCACAGTATGCCCTGTGCTTCAGATGGGAAGCACGCGGACGCCCGCAGTATGCCCTGTGCTTCAGATGGGAAGCACGCGGACGCCCGCAGTATGCCCTGTGTTTCAGATGGGAAGCACGCGGACGCCCGCAGTATACCCTGTGTTTCAGATGGGAAGCCTGCGGACGCCCGCAGTATGCCCTGTGTTTCAGATGGGAAGCCTGCGGATGCCCGCAGTATGCCCTGTGTTTCAGATGGGAAGCCTGCGGATGCCCGCAGTATGCCCTGTGTTTGACGGTAGAGAAGAAGAGCTGTGTGGCTGTGACAGCACCACACAGAGCGAGAGACGGAGAACGAGCACGTCCTAGACTGACTACTGGAGCATTTCTGTTCTGTCATTCTGCCCTCAGGCACCACACTGGGAGAGGAGCTGACACACACAGCGAACCCCACTGACTCAGCTCCATTATCCTGTAATATCAGATCCACAGAGGGAACCCCACTGACTCAGCTCCATTAACCTGTAATATCAGATCCACAGAGGGAACCCCACTGCGGATTCAGCTCCATTATCCTCATACCAGATCCACAGAGGGAACCCCACAGATTCAGCTCCATTATCCTGTAATTCAGATGGGAACCCCCCCACTGGATCAGCCCCATTATGCCCTCATACCAGATCCACAGATGCGGGAACCCCACTGATTCAGCTCCATTATCCTGTAATACCAGATCCCAGAGGGAACCCCACTATTGCCCTCCTGTAATTCAGATCCACAGAGGGAACCCCACTGATCAGCTCCACCTGTAATATGAACCCCCTGTAATTTCAGATCCACAGAGGGAACCCCACTGATTCAGCTCCATTATGCCCTGTAATACCAGATCCACAGAGGGAACCCCACTGATTGCCCATTATGCCCTGTGTCCACAGAGGGAACCCCACTGATTCAGCTCCATTATGCCCTGTGTTTACCAGATCCACAGAAGAACCCCAGCTGTTCAGCTCCATTACAGCACCACCAGATCCACAGAGGGAACACGTTCAGACTCCACTACTGGAGCATTTCTGTTCTGTCATTCTGCCCTCAGCTCCATTATCCTGGGAATACCAGATCCACAGAGGGAACCCCACTGATTCAGCTCCATTATCCTGTAATACCAGATCCACAGAGGGAACCCCACTGATTCAGCTCCATTATCCTGTAATACCAGATCCACAGAGGGAACCCCACTGATTCAGCTCCATTATCCTAATACCAGATCCACAGAGGGAACCCCACAGATTCAGCTCCATTATCCTGTAATACCAGATCCACAGAGGGAACCCCACTGATTCAGCTCCATTATCCTCATACCAGATCCACAGAGGGAAACCCACTGATTCAGCTTCATTACCCTGTAATACCAGATCCACAGAGGGAACCCCACTGATTCAGCTCCATTAACCTGTAATACCAGATCCACAGAGGGAACCCCACTGATTCAGCTCCATTAACCTGTAATACCAGATCCACAGAGGGAACCCCACTGATTCAGCTCCATTATCCCACAGAGGGAACCCCACTGATTCAGCTCCATTATCCTGTAATACCAGATCCACAGAGGGAAACCCACTGATTCAGCTCCATTATCCTCATACCAGATCCACAGAGGAAACCCCACTGATTCAGCTCCATTAACCTGTAATAGCAGATCCACAGAGGAAACCCCACTGATTCAGCTCCATTAACCTGTAATACCAGATCCACAGAGGAAACCCCACTGATTCAGCTCCATTAACCTGTAATAGCAGATCCCGCTCAACAATGGAGGATTTTCAACTCGCTTTCACAAGTTATCCTATCGGACTTGCACATTAATTGATCGGACTTGCACATTAACTGTACAACGGGTTCCCACCCCCCCAAACAATCCGTCTCTTACCTGGTGTGGTGGTCTTGGTGGCAGTAGGCGAGGTGAACCCGGTGAGGGCTGGAGTGACAGGTTTGCCACTGTTCCCATTGGACAGCCCAGACAGGGGTTTAAACCCTACCCCATTCCCGAACCCGGAGAAGGCTGTGATCCCCTCAGCGGCTGGCCCGGTTCCCGATGTAGGGGCCAGGGAGAACCCTTTAAACACTTTGACTGCTCCTCCACTCTGCCCCTGTAGGCAGAAAACACAAGAAGGAAACGGGATTCACTAGGGAACTGGATGCTTCCATCTCCCTCCATTAGGCTAAAACATCACTGGAGGGGTCTCTTTAAAAAGAGTCCTGGCATCCAAGTAAGCAAGTACTGCTTGCCTTGGGTTAATGTAAAGCAGGAAGGAAGGAAGGAAGGAAGGAAGGAAGGAAGGAAGCACTGCTTGCCTTGGGTTAATGTAAAGCTGGAAGGAAGGAAGGAAGGAAGGAAGGAAGGAAGTACTGCTTGCCTTGGGTTAATGTAAAGCTGGAAGGAAGGAAGGAAGGAAAGAAGGAAGGAAGGAAGGAAGGAAGGAAGGAAGGAAGGAAGGAAGGAAGGAAGGAAGGAAGGAAGGAAGGAAGGAAGGAAGACAACAGCTAGTCACACACACACAGACAGCATGCATGCTAGTGCCCTTGGGCGTTGGTTAGTCAGTCAGGTAGCCTACGTCACCTAGGTCAACAGCTAGTCACACAGAGACAGACAGCATGCATGCTAGTGCCCTTGGGCGTTGGTTAGTCAGTCAGGTAGCCTACGTCACCTAGGTCAACAGCTAGTCACACACACACAGACAGCATGCATGCTAGTGCCCTTGGGCGTTGGTTAGTCAGTCAGGCAGCCTACCTCTGAACCAGCAGCACGACGCTTGGCCTTCTTGATGGGCCTGCTCTTCATCACATCATCACTAGCGATGGAAAATGTCCCTGCCTGATGAACACCATCAGAACACTATTAGAAATAGGATCAAATATGTACAGCACATCCTTACTCTGCTATATAGTCCAGGTAATATGTACAGCACATCCTTACTCTGCTATATAGTCCAGGTAATATGTACAGCACATCCTTACTCTGCTATATAGTCCAGGTAATATGTACCACACATCCTTACCCTGCTATATAGTCCAGGTAATATGTACAGCACATCCTTACTCTGCTATATAGTCCAGGTAATATGTACAGCACATCCTTACTCTGCTATATAGTCCAGGTAATATGTACAGCACATCCTTACTCTGCTATATAGTCCAGGTAATATGTACCACACATCCTTACTCTGCTATATAGTCCAGGTAATATGTACAGCACATCCTTACTCTGCTATATAGTCCAGGTAATATGTACAGCACATCCTTACTCTGCTATATAGTCCAGGTAATATGTACCACACATCATTTATTTATTTTATTTTTATTTCACTTTTATTTAACCAGGTAGGTCAGTTGAGAACAAGTTCTCATTTACAACTGCGACCTGGCCAAGATAAAGCAAAGCAGTGCGACACAAACAACAACACAGAGTTACATGTGGAATAAACAAGCGTACAGTCAATAACACAATAGAAAAAAAATAAAGTCTATATACAGTGTGTGCAAATGGCGTGAGGTGATAAGGCCATAAATAGGCCATAGTGGCGAAATAATTACAGTTTAGCAAATTAACACTGGAGTGATAGATGATGTGCAAGTAGAGATACAGTGGTGCAAAAGAGCAGACAACTAAATAAAAACAAAATGGGGATGAGGTAGGTAGATTGGGTGGGCTATTTACAGATGGGCTATGTACAGCTGTTAGCTGCTCTGATAGCTGATGTTTAAAGTTAGAGAGGGAGATATAAGTCTCCAGCTTCAGCGATTTTTGCAATTCGTTCCAGTCACAGGCAGCAGAGAACTGGAAGAACTGGCTTTGGGGATGACCAGTGAGATATACCTGCTGGAGAGCGTGCTACGGGTGGGTGTTGTTATCGTGACCAGTGAACTGAGATAAGGCAGAGCTTTACCTAGCATGGACTTGTAGATGACCTGGAGCCAGTGGGTTTGGCGACGAATATGTAGCGAGGGCCAGCCAACTAGAGCATACAGGTCGCAGTGGTGGGTGGTATAAGGGGCTTTGGTGACAAAACGGATGGCACTGTGATATACTGCATCCAGTTTGCTGACTAGAGTATTGGAAGCTATTTTGTAGATGATGTCGCCGAAGTCGTGGGTCGGTAGGATAGTCAGTTTTAAAAGGGTAAGTTTGGCGGCGTGAGTGAAGGAGGCTTTGTTTGCGAAATAGAAAGCCGATTCTAGATTTGATTTTGGATTGGAGATGTTTAATGTGAGTCTGGAAGGAGAGTTTACAGTCTAACCAGACACCTAGGTACTTATAGTTGTTCACATATTCTAGGTCAGAACGTCCAGAGTAGTGATGCTGGGTGGGTGCGGACAGCGAACGGTTGAAAAACATGCATTTGGTTTTACTAGCGTTTAAGAGCAGTTGGAGGCCACGGAAGGGGAGTTGTATGGCATTGAAGCTCGTCTGGAGGTTAGTTAACGCGGTGTCCAAAGAAGGGCTAGATGTATACAGAATGGTGTTGTCTGCGTAGAGGTGGATCAGGGTATCACCCGCAGCAAGAGCGACATCGTTGATATATACAGAGAAAAGAGTCAGCCCGAGAATTGAACCCTGTGGTACCCCCATAAAGACTTCCAGAGGTCCGGACAACAGGCCCTCCGATTTGACACACTGAACTCTGTCTGAGAAGGAGTTGGTGAACCAGGCGAGGCAGTCATTTGCGAACCAAGGCTACTGAGTCTGCCGATAAGAATATGGTGATTGACAAGAGTCGAAAGACTTGGCCAGGTCGATGAAGATGGCTGCACAGTATTGTCTTTTATCGATGGCGGTTATGATATCGTTTAGGACCTTGAGCGTGGCTGAGGTGCACCCATGACCGGCTCGGGAACCAGATTGCATAGCAGAGAAGGTACGGTGGGATTCGAAATGGTCGGTGATCTGTTTGTTAAGTTGGCTTTCGAAGACTTTAGAAAGGCAGGGCAGGATGGATATAGGTCTGTAACAGTTTGGGTCTAGAGGCAGGGCAGGATGGATATAGGTCTGTAGTAACAGTTTGGGTCTAGAGGCAGGGCAGGATGGATATAGGTCTGTAACAGTTTGGGTCTAGAGGCAGGGCAGGATGGATATAGGTCTGTAACAGTTTGGGTCTAGAGGCAGGGCAGGATGGATATAGGTCTGTAGGTCAGTTTGGGTCTAGAGGCAGGGCAGGATGGATATAGGTCTGTAACAGATTTGGGTCTAGAGGCAGGGCAGGATGGATATAGGTCTGTAACAGTTTGGGTCTAGAGGCAGGGCAGGATGGATATAGGTCTATAACAGGTCTGTAACAGTTTGGGTCTAGAGGCAGGGCAGGATGGATATAGGTCTGTAACAGTTTGGGTCTAGAGGCAGGGCAGGATGGATATAGGTCTGTAACAGTTTGGGTCTAGAGGCAGGGCAGGATGGATATAGGTCTGTAACAGTTTGGGTCTAGAGGCAGGGCAGGATGGATATAGGTCTGTAACAGGATGGATATAGGTCTATAGCAGTTTGGGTCTAGAGGCAGGGCAGGATGGATATAGGTCTGTAACAGTTTGGGTCTAGAGGCAGGGCAGGATGGATATAGGTCTGTAACAGTTTGGGTCTAGAGGCAGGGCAGGATGGATATAGGTCTGTAACAGTCTAGAGGTAGGGCAGGATGGATATAGGTCTATAGCAGTTTGTGTCTAGAGGCAGGGCAGGATGGATATAGGTCTATAGCAGTTTGTGTCTAGAGGCAGGGCAGGATGGATATAGGTCTATAGCAGTTTGGGTCTAGAGGCAGGGCAGGATGGATATAGGTCTATAGCAGTTTGGGTCTAGAGGCAGGGCAGGATGGATATAGGTCTATAGCAGTTTGGGTCTAGAGGCAGGGCAGGATGGATATAGGTCTGTAACAGTTTGGGTCTAGAGGCAGGGCAGGATGGATATAGGTCTGTAACAGTTTGGGTCTAGAGGCAGGGCAGGATGGATATAGGTAACAGTTTGGGCAGGGGCAGGATGGATATAGGTCTGTAACAGTTTGGGTCTAGAGGCAGGGCAGGATGGATATAGGTCTGTAACAGTTTGGGTCTAGAGGCAGGGCAGGATGGATATAGGTCTGTAACAGTTTGGGTCTAGAGGCAGGGCAGGATGGATATAGGTCTGTAACAGTTTGGGTCTAGAGTGTCATCCCCTTTGAAGATATAGGTCTGTAACAGTTTGGGTGAGAGGCAGGGCAAGGATTTGACATAGGTTTTGTAACAGTAGTAGAGTGTTAACAGTTTGGTCTAGGGCAGGGGGCTAAGGCAGGGCAGGATGGATATAGGTCTGTAACAGTTTGGGTCTAACCAGGATGGATATAGGTAGTAAGCAGTTTGGGGCTAAGGCAGGGCAGGATGGATAAGGTCTGTAACCGGGGCAGTTTGGGTCTAACCGCAGTAAGGTCTGTAACAGTTCGGGGCTAACCTCGTAACCGCAGTAACAGTTTGGGTCTAGAGGGGCAGGGCAGTTTGGAAGGTCTGTAACAGTTTGGGGGCTCGGGTCTAACCGCAGTAACTCGGGGCTAACCGCGTAACCGCAGTAAGGTCGGGGCTTAACCGCAGTAACTCAGTTTGGGTCTAGAGGCAAGGGGGCAGTAACTAGAGGCAGGGCAGGAATATAAGGTCGCGTAACAGTTAACCGCATTAACTCGGGGCTAACCGCAGTAACTCTAGAGGCAACCGGATAACCGCAGTAACTCTAGGGGCAACCGCAGTAACTGGGGCTAACCGCAGTAACTCGGGCCAACATTGAATCGCAAGGGCTCTTTGGCAACCGCAGTAACTCGGGGCTAACCGCAGTAACTCGGGGCTAACCGCAGTAACTCGGGGGGCTGACCTCGTAACCGTAGTAACTCGGGGCTAAAGTCGTAACAGTAGTAACTCGGGGCTAACCGCGTAACCGTAGTAACTCGGGGCTAACCTCGTAATCGTAGTCACTTGGGGCTCACCCCGTAACTGTAGTAACTTGGGGCTAACCGCGTAACCATAGTAACCCGGGGCTAACCGTGTAACTGACGGTTATAGATGAAGACCTTCATGAAAATAATCAGTAAAAAATCTATTAAAAAACGGCTGACTGAAGACGGGGCCGATCATTCGTGCGGATGAGTCCGTTTCTATAGTAACATGGCCTTAAACATGATGAAACTGTTGCTCCTTGCTGAAACTAGCAACAAATAATTATTCGGTTCCCACAATGCAGCAGCAGCACACATGTAGTTATGAAATAGAATGAATAGAACAGGCTTGGAACCTCTAACCCTGGTAATATGACTGGTAAATAGAATGAATAGAACAGGCTTGGAACCTCTAACCCTGGTAAATAGAATGAATAGAACAGGCTTGGAACCTCTAACCCTGGTAAATAGAATGAATAGAACCTCTAACCCTGGTAATATGACTGGTAAATAGAATGAATAGAACCTCTAACCCTGGTAAATATGACTGAACCTCTAAATAGAATGAATAGAACCTCTAACCCTGGTAAATGACTGGTAAATAGAATGAATAGAACCTCTAACCCTGGTAAATGACTGGTAAATAGAATGAATAGAACCTGTAAGTAATATGACTTGAATGAACCTCTAACCCTGGTAATATGACTGGTAAATAGAATGAATAGAACCTCTAACCCTGGTAAATAGAATGAATAGAACAGGCTTGGAACCTCTAACCCTGGTAATATGACTGGTAAATAGAACGAATAGAACAGGCTTGGAACCTCTAACCCTGGTAATATGACTGGTAAACTCATGGCTGCCTGGTATTGTGATGCAATCATTTCCATGGTAATGTAGAATGTTTATTCAAATGATGTTCACTGATGTGGCTCAAACAATGAAATGTATTATTTGTAACGTCTGTAGAGTTGAATCAACAAATAACAGCACAGGGTACACTTCCTGCTTTTACTTCCTGCTTTTACTTCCTGCTTTGCTCCAAGGTAAAAAAAAAACAAGGTTACAACAACGTAATAACTCCCATCAGGAAGCATTTGAAAATAAAACAAATTCATGGGACCAGCTCAGTTGGGAAAACTACTAGCGCCGTTGCTAATTAGCAACGCCGGTCCCATGAATCGCCAAATTATGGGATATTAGAACACCTCTGTCTTATTAACCTTGTAATCTTCAGCCTAGACGTTAGCTAGCTGGCTAGATGGTTGTCTCTTTTTTCACATTAGCTTCAATGCTATTTTATTTCCTTACCAACCTCATGATCTGTTTCAGACAGCTTGCCTTCTGCCGAGGCAGCGTGGCACCAATACCTGAGCTGATCACATGGTTGATTCAGAGAGGTAGAACCTCAAACATTATTGTGAAGCCGGTGTCTTTAACCTTCAAATATTATAACCTAGCTTTACTCCTATGGGGACACTCAACATGGCCGCCAGTCCTCCCATTATGCCAACGCCCGTTCTAGTCATTCTATTTCTATGGCAGCAGATGCAGCAGAGGAGGGGAGAAAATGTGTGTTTAATTTTTTTTTTTAACTCATAAAATAAAACTAACTCATACGTAGACTGCTGTCATTTTGCTGGCTACCGTCACTGAAGGCCTATCCAACCAGCTCTCTAGCTCCTGAGTAACCCTCTATACCAATCACTGAAGGCCTATCCAACCCCTCTATACCAATCACTGAAGGCCTATCCAACCCCCTCTATACCAATCACTAAAGGCCTATCCAACCCCCTCTATACCAATCACTGAAGGCCTATCCAACCCCTCTATACCAATCACTGAAGGCCTATCCAACCCCCTCTATACCAATCACTGAAGGCCTATCCAACCCCTCTATACCAATCACTGAAGGCCTATCCAACCCCTCTATACCAATCACTGAAGGCCTATCCAACCCCCTCTATACCAATCACTGAAGGCCTATCCAACCCCCTCTATACCAATCACTGAAGGCCTATCCAACCCCCTCTATACCAATCACTGAAGGCCTACCCAACCCCCTCTATACCAATCACTGAAGGCCTATCCAACCCCCTCTATACCAATCACTGAAGGCCTATCCAACCCCCTCTATACCAATCACTGAAGGCCCTATCCAACCCCTCTATACCAATCACTGAAGGCCAACCCAACCCCTCTATACCAATCACTGAAGGCCTATCCAACCCCTCCATACCAATCACTGAAGGCCTATCCAACCCCCTCCATACCAATCACTGAAGGCCTACCCAACCCCCTCCATACCAATCACTGAAGGCCTATCCAACCCCCTCTATACCAATCACTGAAGGCCTATCCAACCCCCTACCTATACCAATCACTGAAGGCCTATCCAACCCCTCTATACCAATCACTGAAGGCCTATCCAACCCCCTCTATACCAATCACTGAAGGCCTATCCAACCCCTCCATACCAATCACTGAAGGCCTATCCAACCCCTCTATACCAATCACTGAAGGCCTATCCAACCCCCTCTATACCAATCACTGAAGGCCTATCCAACCCCCTCTATACCAATCACTGAAGGCCTATCCAACCCCCTCTATACCAATCACTGAAGGCCTATCCAACCCCTCTATACCAATCACTGAAGGCCTATCCAACCCCCTCTATACCAATCACTGAAGGCCTATCCAACCCCTCTATACCAATCACTGAAGGCCTATCCAACCCCCTCTATACCAATCACTGAAGGCCAACCCCCTCTATACCAATCACTGAAGGCCAACCCAACCCCTCTATACCAATCACTGAAGGCCTACCCAACCCCCTCTATACCAATCACTGAAGGCCTATCCAACCCCCTCTATACCAATCACTGAAGGCCTACCCAACCCCCTCTATACCAATCACTGAAGGCCTATCCAACCCCTCTATACCAATCACTGAAGGCCTATCCAACCCCCTCTATACCAATCACTGAAGGCCTATCCAACCCCCTCTATACCAATCACTGAAGGCCTATCCAACCCCTCTATACCAATCACTGAAGGCCTATCCAACCCCTCTATACCAATCACTGAAGGCCTATCCAACCCCTCTATACCAATCACTGAAGGCCTATCCAACCCCCTATACCAATCACTGAAGGCCAACCCAACCCCTCTATACCAATCACTGAAGGCCTACCCAACCCCCTCTATACCAATCACTGAAGGCCTATCCAACCCCTCCATACCAATCACTGAAGGCCTATCCAACCCCCTCTATACCAATCACTGAAGGCCTATCCAACCCCTCTATACCAATCACTGAAGGCCTACCCAACCCCTCTATACCAATCACTGAAGGCCTATCCAACCCCCTCTATACCAATCACTGAAGGCCTACCCAACCCCCTCTATACCAATCACTGAAGGCCTACCCAACCCCCTCTATACCAATCACTGAAGGCCTACCCAACCCCCTCTATACCAATCACTGAAGGCCTACCCAACCCCTCTATACCAATCACTGAAGGCCTACCCAACCCCCTCTATACCAATCACTGAAGGCCTATCCAACCCCCTCCATACCAATCACTGAAGGCCTATCCAACCCCTCTATAGCAATCACTGAAGGCCTATCCAACCCCCTCTATACCAATCACTGAAGGCCTATCCAACCCCCTCTATACCAATCACTGAAGGCCTATCCAACCCCTCTATACCAATCACTGAAGGCCTATCCAACCCCTCTATACCAATCACTGAAGGCCTATCCAACCCCCTCTATACCAATCACTGAAGGCCAACCCAACCCCCTCTATACCAATCACTGAAGGCCTACCCAACCCCCTCTATACCAATCACTGAAGGCCTATCCAACCCCCTCTATACCAATCACTGAAGGCCTATCTATACCAATCACTGAAGGCCTATCCAACCAATCACTGAAGGCCAACCCAACCCCCTCTATACCAATCACTGAAGGCCTGTAAACTGTGTATTATTAGACAGACTATAGTAGTATCAGTGAGGCAGTAGAACCACAGTGCAGCAGCCAACCTCCTCTCCCTCATCCTCCTGATCCCAGTTCCGGTCAGTCAGCTCTTTGTCGGCAATCCTCTTCGCCATGGCAACGCTGCTCTCTGGTAGACAACACAAGAGATGAGTCAACACACACAAATGATTCAACGGTGGTCATTAATAACATACTTCAAAATGTCTCGTTATTTTTGTGAGTTTCAGTGGTTACATGATACAAGTATACTATAAACAAATACAATAAAACACTAGAGAATCTCAATAACAATATTTCAACATCTGGGACATTGGACGAACATAATTAACTACAGTAACTAGTTGATTAAGGTGAGTGCTTTTCCCCCTATGTCCTGTTGATGTAGTTAGTTATTATATTATATATATATATTATGTAGTTAGTTATGTAACACGTTGATACTGATTTAAAGTCACAAACTGTTGTACAAAGAGACAGAAAAGTGTAGGACAAAAGAAGAGGCCGTATTATGTGTTGTTGTTTAGTGAATAGTTATATCAACAGAGGTAACTGTAGCTTGCACCATTAGGATGTCGAAATGCCTGGTAGTAACTAGATGTACTACTAGTTAACTAAGTAACGTGACATATAATCCAGTACGTATTTTCTTTTCCGGCTCAGGATACTTTCGGCCAACCATCTGTGGGTGGATGTCCCTTCTCTTAATGTTAGGAAAACTAAATGTGTGTCAATATCAAAGACAATAGTAGTAACAACACGGGTTACTTATTTATCTAACAAGTTAGCTTGTTCGCTAACCAATTTAGCAGCTTGCTATTTTTTCGGCATGATATATGTGTTACCTTTTAGTCACACGTGGTGCAGAGTAACAGTAGAGTGTGTTTTGCGTGTTTAGCCTGGCCCTATAATGTGATTTATTCCAGGCTAGCTACAGTAGCACCACCATCAACAATATGAACATCTCCTGCTAGCTGTGTCGATCAACTAACTACTGCTCCGATGTTATTGAATATATAAAAGAAACATACCTTTTTTTTTCCCCCTTTTAATTAATTAAAATGTTCGATAACAACTGCCCTTTGATAGTAAATCAATTCCTAATGCTCCTAAACTTGGAATAATCGCTGGTTGTCCGATCAGCGGAGAAGAAGAGGCAAAGCGAGAGGTTTTACTCCGCCCATCGGAATTGTGATTTATGTTGTTGTGTGTGTGTGGGGTCAATGAGAGTGTAGAATTTGGTCGAGTTTAAAAATGTAATTTGCTACATGAGGTTTATTTGGTCGAATAAAAGTTTCAGTAATGTTTAGGCTGTTACGAATGCACTGATAAAAGTGGACGCACTTAACTATTTCGTGAACTTGATTCATAAAAAATGTATAAAACAACGAATTTTATGTTATTCGTATGTGTATCTGCCCTCTCATTGGCTAGAATGGTCCACGTGATCTCTCCCGGTCTATATACCGCAGACGACGTTTACACGCACACAATAATGCGATTATTATAGATAGGTTAATATAATAGTTCTATTAAAAATATTGACATGGTATGAAAGAAGAACGATTCTGTAATAATCCTGTTTACATAGTCACATCTGAAAAGGATATCTGATAGCGCTTATAAATGCAATCAAAATAAACGTTCTACCACACAGCCAACAATTTATTTTTGGGAAGCATATTTGATTCTGAGTTTGTATGTGAAAAAACGACTTCTAAGAAGCATAGATTCTGTTTTCAAACTCACTCCTGCTAAAGAGGGCTGTTCACTTGGCTGGCGCGAGCACATGCAGAGGTCAAATACACTTCTGGAATGACGATTGTGTTTCCACGACCTAATAATTCGAAAGATTGCTCAGAAAACCAGATGTTTTAATCGGAGTATGATTTTGACCGTACACTGATTAAGATAAAGATTAAAATAAACAGAGGAAGGTGTTTACATGACTATTTCATAATCCATTTAATAGCAAAGTATTAGTGTGCGTGGAAACATACTGAGTGCGTTTTCATGTACAATAATAATTTGATGTTAAACTGACCAAATTCAGCACTTGGTAAAGAAAGCCTTCCTCTTGTGAACGAATTGATTGAGTTTGGAAAAACTGAACGTTTGTATCTTATAGTTTTACTGTACATACTGTATATGTCCGAACTCAGAATCAAATAGTCTTGGCAAAGATAAGAATGTTCTTTTGGATCAGCAGTTTTGTTGCATTTATCAAGAGTTCCATCAGTAGCTTGATTTCAGATGTGTCCATGGAAACAGGATTATCAGGGAAATCGTTCTTCTAGCATGTCAACGTTTAAAATGAACTATTATATTAACATATCTACAACAATCGCATTATTGTGTGCATGTAACCGTGCTCAGTAATGTCTCTACCTCCCGCCTGCATTCCATCTTTGACAACATGTATTTCCATCGTTAGAGCGGTCACTTGATTATCTTGTCAATATAATAGAAAGTCTTTGGTTTAGTTTAGTAAATGTGTCCGGGCCTTTTCACGCCGCCATTTCACAAAACGGAATCTCCGCGCGCCTCGTCTCCGTTGGCCCAATGCGCAAGTGCGAAATATACGACCATTCATGGGAGTTGTAGTCCTGTAGCAGAGTTTGAGAGTCCTTTTAAGAGCTCAGTGTCTGTTTGTCTGGCTGTTTTAAAATATTTCTACTGAAATTCCCCCAAAAATTCCCCAAAACTCACTTCCTCAAGAGAATGGTGATGAGGAGATTATACACACACACACATACACACTTAGAGTTGTGCCACACTATATATCCTGTCAGTGAGGCATATGGGGCGTGTACAATATTCATACTGTATGATTCAAAATAGGCACAGAATACTTAATACTTGTGATACTTATGGCATGAGATGGTGTCTTCCTCATCATGGCTGTGGCTTCAAATCATTATGGCTCTACCCCATGCTACATTATGGAGACGTCATTTATAGATCGACAGGTAAGGGTGCTCTCGAGCGGCTAGATGTTCTTTACTATTCGGCCATCAGATTTGCCACCAATGCTCCTTATAGGACACATCACTGCACTCTGTACTCCTCTGTAAACTGGTCATCTCTGTATTCCCGTCGCAAGACCCACTGGTTGATGCTTATTAATAAAACCCTCTTAGTCCTCACTCCCCCCTATCTGAGAGATCTACTGCAGACCTCATCCTCCACATACAACACATACAACACCCGTTCTGCCAGTCACATTCTATTAAAGGTCCCCAAAGCACACATCCCTGGGTCGCTCCTCTTTTCAGTTCGCTGTGACTGGAACGAGCTGCAACAAACACTCAAACTGGACAGTTTTATCTCCATCTCTTCATTCAAAGACTCAATCATGCACTCTTACTGACAGTTGTGTCTGCTATGTGTGATGTATTGTTGTCTCTACCTTCTTGCCCTTTGTGCTGTTGTCTGTGTCCAATAATGTTTGTACCATGTTTGTGCTACTACCATGTTGTGTTGCTACCATGTTGTGTTGCTACCATGTTGTGTTGCTACCATGTTGTGTTGCTACCATGTTGTGTTGCTACCATGTTGTGTTGCTGCCATGTTGTGTTGCTACCATGTTGTGTTGCTACCATGTTGTGGTGCTACCATGTTGTGTTGCTACCATGTTGTGTTGCTGCCATGTTGTGTTGCTACCATGTTGTGTTGCTACCATGTTGTGTTGCTACCATGTTGTTGTTATGTTGTGTACCATGTTGAATTGCTACCATGTTGTGTTGCTACCATGTTGTGTTGCTACCATGTTGTGTTGCTACCATGTTGTTGTTATGTTGTGTTGCTACCATGTTGTGTTGCTACCATGTTTGTTGCTTATGTTGTGTTGCTACCATGTTGTGTTGCTACCATGTTGTGTTGTACCATGTTGTGTTGCTACCATGTTGTGTTGTTGTTGTGTTGCTACCATGTTGTTGTTATGTTGTGTTGCTACCATGTTGTGTGCTACCATGTTGTGTTGCTACCGTGTGGTTGTTTGCTACCATGTTGTTGTTATGTTGTGTTGCTGCCATGTTGTGTTGCTACCATGTTGTGTTGCTACCATGTTGTGTTGCTGCCATGTTGTTGCTACCATGTTGTTGTTGCTACCATGTTGTGTTGCTGCCATGTTGTGTTGCTACCATGTTGTGTTGCTACCATGTTGTGTTGCTACCATGTTGTGTTGCTGCCATGTTGTGTTGCTACCATGTTGTGGTGCTACCATGTTGTGGTGCTACCATGTTGTGGTGCTACCATGTTGTGTTGCTACCATGTTGTGTTGCTGCTACCATGTTGTTGTGCTACCATGTTGTGTTGCTACCATGTTGTGTTGCTACCATGTTGTTGTTATGTTGTGTTGCTACCATGTTGAATTGCTACCATGTTGTTGTTATGTTGTGTTGCTGCCATGTTGTGTTGCTACCATGTTGTGAATGCTACCATGTTGTTATGTTGTGTTGCTGCCATGTTGTTGCTGCCATGTTGTGTTGCTACCATGCTGTGTTGCTGCCATGTTGCTCCTTATGTTGTGTTGCTGCCATGTTGTTGGGTATGTTGTGTTGCTGCCATGTTGTGTTGCTACCATGTTGCTACCATGTTGTGTTGCTGCCATGTTGTGTTGCTACCATGTTGTGGTGCTACCATGTTGTGCTGCTACCATGTTGTGTTGCTACCATGTTGCTATGTTGTTGTCTTAGGTCTCTCTTTATGTAGTGTTGTGTTGTCATGTGCTGCTACCATGTTGAATTGCTACCATGTTGTTGTTATGTTGTGATGCTACCATGTTGTTGTTATGTTGTGTTGCTACCATGCTGTGTTGTCATGTGTTGCTGCCTTGCTATGTTGTTGTCTTTAGGTCTCTCTTTATGTTGTGTTGTCTCTCTTGGCGTGATGTGTGTTTGGTCCTATATTTATATTGTATTTATTTGTTATTTTTTATCCCATCCCCTGTCCACGCAGGAGGCCTTTTAGTAGGCAGTCATTGTAAATAAGAATTTGTTCTTTACTGACTTGCCTAGTTAAATTAAGGTCAAATAAAAAATCATACAAAATGAAAATAGCTAGGCTCCAGGGACTGAGGGTAGAATGGCTCCAGGGACTGAGGGTAGAATGGCTCCAGGGACTGAGGGTGGAATGGCTCCAGGGACTGAGGGTAGAATGGCTCCAGGGACTGAGGGTAGAATGGCTCCAGGGACTGAGGGTAGAATGGCTCCAGGGACTGAGGGTAGAATGGCTCCAGGGACTGAGGGTAGAATGGCTCCAGGGACTGAGGGTAGAATGGCTCCAGGGACTGAGGGTAGAATGGCTCCAGGGACTGAGGGTAGAATGGCTCCAGGGACTGAGGGTAGAATGGCTCCAGGGACTGAGGGTAGAATGGCTCCAGGGACTGAGGGTAGAATGGCTCCAGGGACTGAGGGTAGAATGGCTCCAGGGACTGAGGGTAGAATGGCTCCAGGGACTGAGGGTAGAATGGCTCCAGAGCAGCAGTAGACCAGGCTGCAGTAGACAAGACTGCAGTAGGCCAGGCTGCAGTAGGCCAGGCTGCAGTAGACCAGGCTGCAGTAGACAAGGCTGCAGTAGACCATGGCTGCAGTAGGCCAGGCTGCAGTAGACCAGGCTGCAGTAAACCAGGCTGCAGTAAACCAGGCAGCAGTAGGCCATGGCCGCAGTAGACCAGGCTGCAGTAGACCAAGCTGCAGTAGGCCATGGCTGCAGTAGGCAATTGCTGCAGTAGACCAGGCAGCAGTAGAACAGGCTGCATTAGGTCATGGCTGCAGTAGACCAGGCTGCAGTAGGCCAGGCTGCAGTAGGCCTGGCTGCAGACTAGAGAGGCTCCAGGGACTAGGGAGTAGAACCATGAATGGTGCAGAGTTGTAAAGCAGAGCAGATGGCTGGTCTCCAAGCTCCCAGGATTCTCCAGTCCAGTGCCAGGGCCTTGCCAAGGCAGGAACAGGTGCTGGAGAAAAGGAGGAAGTGAGCTGGGGGCTCTAGAGGCCCTTGACCAGGGGAAACTTCAGCCCGGAGCAGCTGGTCTGGCCAGGAGAAAATACAGTAGGCCGGGGAGCCTTGGGTTGGTTGGGCTGCTAGAAAGAGAAAGCTGTTCCAACGGGGAGAGAACAGGGACAAAAAGGTCATTGAGGAGAATTCAAGGTAAATATAAAATGTAAGGTGCATGAAGCAGAGAGGACCTATAAAATAATTTTACAGTGGAGTGAAATGCATGCTGGGAAGCCATCTACCATGGGTCAGTGGAGTGAAATGCATGCTGGGGGAAGCCATCTACCATGGGTCCGTGGAGTGAAATGCATGCTGGGAAGCCATCTACCATGGGTCAGTGGAGTGAAATGCATGCTGGGTCAGTGGGGGAAGCCATCTACCATGGGTCCGTGGAGTGAAATGCATGCTGGGGAAGCCAACTACCATGGGTCAGTGGAGTGAAATGCATGCTGGGGGAAGCCATCTACCATGGGTCAGTGGAGTGAAATGCATGGTGAGAAGCCATCTACCATGGGTCAGTGGAGTGAAATGCATGGTGAGAAGCCATCTACCATTGGTCAGTGGAGTGAAATGCATGCTGGGGTAAGCCAACTACCATGGGTCAGTGGAGTGAAATGCATGCTGGGGGAAGCCAACTACCATGGGTCAGTGGAGTGAAATGCATGCTGGGGGAGCCAACTACCATGAGTCAGTGGAGTGAAATGCATGCTGGGAAGCCATCTACCATGGGTCAGTGGAGTGAAATGCATGCTGGGGGAAGCCATCTACCATGGGTCAGTGGAGTGAAATGCATGCTGGGGGAAGCCATCTACCATGGGTCAGTGGAGTGAAATGCATGCTGGGGGAAGCCATCTACCATGGGTCAGTGGAGTGAAATGCATGGGAAGCCATCTACCATGGGTCTGTGGAGTGAAATGCATGCTGGGGGAAGCCATCTACCATGGGTCAGTGGAGTGAAATGCATGCTGGGAAGCCATCTACCATGGGTCAGTGGAGTGAAATGCATGCTGGGGGAAGCCATCTACCATGGGTCAGTGGAGTGAAATGCATGCTGGGGAAGCCATCTACCATGGGTCAGTGGAGTGAAATGCATGCTGGGGAAGCCATCTACCATGGGTCAGTGGAGTGAAATGCATGCTGGGAAGCCATCTACCATGGGTCTGTGGAGTGAAATGCATGCTGGGGGAAGCCATCTACCATTGGTCAGTGGAGTGAAGTGCATGCTGGGGGAAGCCATCTACCATGGGTCAGTGGAGTGAAATGCATGGTGAGAAGCCATCTACCATTGGTCAGTGGAGTGAAATGCATGGTGAGAAGCCATCTACCATGGGTCAGTGGAGGAAATCATGTGGGGGAAGCCAACTACCATGGGTCAGTGGAGTGAAATGCATGCTCAGTGGGGAAGCCATCTACCATGGGTCAGTGGAGTGAAATGCATGCTGGGAAGCCATCTACCATGGGTCAGTGGAGTGAAATGCATGCTGGGAAGCCATCTACCATGTGTCCGTGGAGTGAAATGCATGCTGGGAAGCCATCTACCATGGGTCCGTGGGTGAAATGCATGCTGGGGAAGCCATCTACCATGGGTCAGTGGAGTGAAATGCATGCTGGGAAGCCATCTACCATGGGTCAGTGGAGTGAAATGCATGCTGGGGGAAGCCATCTACCATGGGTCAGTGGAGTGAAAAATGCATGCTGGGAAGCCATCTACCATGGGTCAGTGGAGTGAAATGCATGCTGGGAAGCCATCTACCATGGGTCAGTGGAGTGAAATGCATGCTGGGAAGCCATCTACCATGGGTCCGTGGAGTGAAATGCATGCTGGGAAGCCATCTACCATGGGTCCGTGGAGTGAAATGCATGCTGGGAAGCCATCTACCATGGGTCCGTGGAGTGAAATGCATGCTGGGAAGCCATCTACCATGGGTCCGTGGAGTGAAATGCATGCTGGGAAGCCATCTACCATGGGTCCGTGGAGTGAAATGCATGCTGGGAAGCCATCTACCATGGGTCCGTGGAGTGAAATGCATGCTGGGAAGCCATCTACCATGGGTCCTAGCTTGCTGCATTATGTTTTAATTTGCCGGTTTACTTTTCAACTTGATAATGATTTTCATTTGTCGTACCGGTATTCAGAGCACCAGTGAAGTGCATTAGGTTCAGTCATCCATAGGGGGCCTTGGTAGGCTATTCTCCAGCCCAGGGAGGAGGGGCGTAGATGGGGTAACAAAAGGAGGCCCTCTGCCTGCCTGCTGGGTGGAGGAGATCACCAGCCAGGCTGACAAAATGGAGGGGCCCTACTGGGCACTGTGGGGGAACCACTTCTATAGGCAGGTTAAGAGTTATACACACACACACACACACACACACACAGGTTCAGCCAATAGGCATGGTAGGGTAGCTGACAGGATCAATAGATGTCAGATGGAGACTTCAGAGCTGTTAGAATCACAGGCTTGTTATTCCCTGGATAGACAGAGACTGGTTAGAATCACAGGCTTGTTATTCCCTGGACAGACAGAGACTGGTTAGAATCACAGGCTTGTTATTCCCTGGACAGACAGAGACTGGTTAGAATCACAGGCTTGTTATTCCCTGGACAGACAGAGACTGGTTAGAATCACAGGCTTGTTGTTTCCCTGGACAGACAGAGACTGGTTAGAATCACAGGCTTGTTGTTTCCCTGGACAGACAGAGACTGGTTAGAATCACAGGCTTGTTGTTTCTCTGGACAGACAGAGTTTTGATCACTACGAGAGGATGTCAGACCCCGGTGATTATTGCCGATGAGCTTCTGATTCCAACACGGTGTCACGAATCCCGCCGAAGATGGTTCCTCTTCCTGTTCGGGTGGCGCTCGGCGTTCGTCGTCGCCGGCCTACTAGCTGCCACCGATCCCCTTTTCTGTCTCAGTTAGTTTTGTCTGATTAGTTTCACCTGTTTGTTGTTTGGGTTTTGTTTTGGGGCTATTTAAACCCTGCTTTTGTGCGGGCTTGTTTTTCTGTTCCATGGTGTGTGGATTTATGTGGATTCCTTTTTCCGGAAGGTTCCGTCCTGCTTGTTGTTTGTTATTTATGCGCCCTTGTGTTTGGCGTGACTCTGTTCCTGGAATAAAGACCCACGTTTGAACTCTGCTCTCTGCGCCCGACTCCTCCACCCACAACTCCTAGAAGCCGTGACACACGGCCTCAGTACGTCAGGACAAGGACAAGACGCGTTCAACCACATGTCTGTTATGTCACAGCTTTCTTCAAGAAGAATTGAAATGGGAGATAATTTACAGCTAAATCTGGTACAATATTTAGGATATACAGCTTTTTTAAAAATGTTAAACCATATAATTCCATGTAAAATATTAGAATGAATAATAGTGAACTAAAGCATCTCTATGCTTTATTACACACTCGCTGTTTGGCTCATAGAAAACATCCTCATACACAGCCCTTTAGTTGTGTTCTTGATTATATCCACAGGTCTTAATTATAATTCCTGTAGCAGCCATCTCTAATAGCTGGTCTGCTCTCATCGTGACATAGCTGCTACATCCAAAATGGCCACCCTATTCACTATACAGCGCACTACTTTGGATCCAGGGCGCATAGGGCTCTGGTTAACATCAGGTGCACTATGTAGCGAATAGCAGGGTTCGGTTTGGGACGCGTGTCATATTTAAATGTCAATCAGGCGCTATGCAGATCACTGAAGCAGTAATTACACCCAATTAGTTAGCAGCGTTATACAGTAATTACTAGAGTGACAAATTAATTTCATGACTCAACACAAATCACCATTATCAAAAGAAATGAGAACTACAATGCTAACTGTGGAATTAGATATATATTTCTCTACTAGGAAAATAAATGCTAACTGATGAATTAGGGAGCTAACTAGTGACCGGGAAGGGGTACTAACTAGTGACAGGGAAGGGCACTAACTAGTGAGAGGGAAGGAAGCTAACTAGTGAGAGGGAAGGGTGCTAACTAGTGACCGGGAAGGGGTACTAACTAGTGACAGGGAAGGGCACTAACTAGTGAGAGGGAAGGGGTACTAACTAGTGACAGGGAAGGGCACTAACTAGTGAGAGGGAAGGAAGCTAACTAGTGAGAGGGAAGGGTACTGACTAGTGACAGGGAAGGGTACTAACTAGTGGCAGGGAAGGGTACTAACTAGTGAGAGGGAAGGGTACTAACTAGTGACAGGGAAGGGTACTGACTAGTGACAGGGAAGGGTACTAACTAGTGGCAGGGAAGGGTGCTAACTAGTGACAGGGAGGGTACTAACTAGTGACAGGGAAGGGTACTAATTAGTGTCAAGGAAGAGTACTAACTAGTGACAGGGAAACTAGTGACAGGGAAGGGTACTGACTAGTGACAGGGAAGGGTACTGACTAGTGACAGGGAAGGGTACTAACTAGTGACAGGGAAGGGTACTAACTAGTGACAGGGAAGGGTACTGACTAGTGACAGGGAAGGGTGCTAACTAGTGACAGGGAAGGGTACTAACTAGTGGCAGGGAAGAGTACTAACTAGTGACAGAGAAGGGTACTAACTAGTGAGAGGGAAGGGTACTGACTAGTGACAGGGAAGGGTACTAACTAGTGGCAGGGAAGGGTGCTAACTAGTGACAGGGAAGGGTACTAACTAGTGACAGGGAAGGGTACTAATTAGTGTCAAGGAAGAGTACTAACTAGTGACAGGGAAGGGTACTGACTAGTGACAGGGAAGGGTACTGACTAGTGACAGGGAAGGGTACTAACTAGTGACAGGGAAGGGTACTGACTAGTGACAGGGAAGGGTGCTAACTAGTGACAGGGAAGGGTACTAACTAGTGGCAGGGAAGAGTACTAACTAGTGACAGAGAAGGGTACTAACTAGTGAGAGGGAAGGGTACTAACTAGTGAGAGGGAAGGGTACTAACTAGTGACAGGGAAGGGTGCTAACTAGTGACAGGGAAGGGTACTGACTAGTGACAGGGAAGGGTGCTAACTAGTGAGAGGGAAAGGTACTAACTAGTGACAGGGAAGGGTACTGACTAGTGACAGGGAAGGGTACTAACTAGTGACAGGGAAGGGTACTGACTAGTGACAGGGAAGGGTGCTAACTAGTGACAGGGAAGGGTACTAACTAGTGGCAGGGAAGAGTACTAACTAGTGGTACTAACTAGTGAGAGGGAAGGGTACTAACTAGTGAGAGGGAAGGGTACTAACTAGTGACAGGGAAGGGTGCTAACTAGTGACAGGGAAGGGTACTGACTAGTGACAGGGAAGGGTGCTAACTAGTGAGAGGGAAAGGTACTAACTAGTGACAGGGAAGGGTACTGACTAGTGACAGGGAAGGGTGCTAACTAGTGACAGGGAAGGGTACTAACTAGTGGCAGGGAAGAGTACTAACTAGTGACAGGGAAGGGTACTAACTAGTGAGAGGGAAGGGTACTAACTAGTGACAGAGAAGGGTACTAACTAGTGTCAGGGAAGGGTACTAACTAGTGACAGGGAAGGGTACTAACTAGTGGCAGGGAAGGGTACTAACTAGTGAGAGGGAAGGGTGCTAACTAGTGACAGGGCAGAGTACTAACTAGTGACAGGGAAGAGTACTAACTAGTGAGAGGGAAGGGTACTAACTAGTGGCAGGGAAGGGTACCAAACCTGATATCACTGTGTACCAAACCTGATATCACTGTGTACCAAGCCTGATATCACTGTGTACCAAATCTGATATCACTGTGTACCAAACCTGATATCACTGTGTACCAAACCTGATATCACTGTGTACCAAACCTGATATCACTGTGTACCAAACCTGATATCACTGTGTACCAAACCTGATATCACTGTGTACCAAACCTGATATCACTGTGTACCAAACCTGATATCACTGTGTACCAAACCTGATATCACTGTGTACCAAACCTGATATCACTGTGTACCAAGCCTGATATCACTGTGTACCAAACCATGTGAGTTGGAAATGAGTAAAAGGAAATTAAATGAAAAATAGAAGCAGAAATCAAGCCAGGGATCTCTGTTTCCTCTCATGAAAGAGACAATCAACACGTCTCTCTCTCTCTTAACTCCCCCACAACCTCTCAGGTACTGCAGTATTAAAGGCCCAGTGCAGTCAAAAATGTGATTTTATTATGTTTTATATATATTTCCACACGATGAGGTAGGAATAATACAGTGAAATTGTGAAAATGATGATAAAGCTGTTTTAGTATAAGAGCTGTTTGGAAAAGACTGCCTGAAATGTTGGCCTGTTTTGGTTAGTTAGTTAATAGACCAATAAGAAAGAGAGTTCCAAAGCTCTCTAGCCAATAACAGCCAGTTTTTAGTTTCCCCCTCCCCACTCAGACCTCTCCCAGACAGTCCTAGGAAAATACTTGCTTGGGAAAGAAGCTATTTGTGTTTCTCTTGAACCATTTTCATTTTAAAATAATCACAATAAGGCTCACTGTTGATTCTTCTCATGGTTTTCTGCCTGCATCCCAACTGGCTCCCTATTCCCTACGTAGTGCACTACTTTAGACCAGGGTCAGTAGGACTCTGGCTCCCTATTCCCTACGTAGTGCACTACTTTAGACCAGGGTTAGTAGGACTCTGGCACCCTATTCCCTACATAGTGCACTCCTTTTGATCAAAGCCCTAGGGGCCCTAGTCAGAATAAGTGCACTATATAGGGAATAGAGTGCCATTTGGGACACTCACTTTGACTTCAACGTACGGTTTGTCTGTCCCTCAACTGTTTATACACACAGCCTTAAGATATCATTATTATCTGGCAAACATGAATGAGTACAACAGTGCATATATAGTGCACTACTTTAGACCAGAGCCCTATTCCCTATATATAGTGCACTACTTTAGACCCCGGGCCTTATGGGTCCTATAGCCCCAGGGGTCTTGGTCTAAAGTAGTGCACTATATATAGGGAATAAGGTTTCATTTGGGACGCAGAACCAAGATCTCCACGTGGGATTTTTCTCACCAGGACTGAACAATACAAGATTTTACAATGAGAGTGCTGAGATTCAATGAATCACAAGTGTTTATTTTTAGAGACGAATGTCATTTTGTGGACAAAGCCAAACCATTTCCATAGTGACACAATTACACTCTGGATGCTAGCCAAATGGCACCGATTCCCACAGTGCACTTCTTCTGACCAATACCAGTAAGGCTCTACAGTCATTCAAACAAGCACAGCACTTACACAAATGACTGATGATTGGCTGAGAGAAATTGATGATAATTTTTTTTTTGTGGGGGCTGTTTTTGTTAGACTTCCGTGGGGCTTTTTGACATTTATCGATCATAGTTTGCTGCTGGATAAACGTATGTGTTATGGCTTTACACCCCCTGCTATAATGTGGATGAAGAGTTTCCTGTCTAACAGAACACAGAGGGTGTTCTAGAATGGAAGCCTCTCCAACATAATCCAGGTAACAGAACACAGAGGGTGTTCTAGAATGGAAGCCTCTCCAACATAATCCAGGTAACAGAACACAGAGGGTGTTCTAGAATGGAAGCCTCTCCAACATAATCCAGGTAACAGAACACAGAGGGTGTTCTAGAATGGAAGCCTCTCCAACATAATCCAGGTAACAGAACACAGAGGGTGTTCTAGAATGGAAGCCTCTCCAACATAATCCAGGTAACAGAACACAGAGGGTGTTCTAGAATGGAAGCCTCTCCAACATAATCCAGGTAACAGAACACAGAGGGTGTTCTAGAATGGAAGCCTCTCCAACATAATCCAGGTAACAGAACACAGAGGGTGTTCTAGAATGGAAGCCTCTCCAACATAATCCAGGTAGAATCAGGCATTGAAAAAAGGGAAGCTGTTTAGGCTCATTAATTTGTTCAATCTTGACTAATGAATTGCCATTGGCTTTGAGTAAAGCCAGAGTGTCTATGTATGAGGATGACTCAACAATATACAAATTAACTACTACAGAGACTGAAATGACTGCAACACTCAACAAAGAGCTGCAGTTAGTTTCAGAGTGGGTGGCAAGGAATAAATTAGCCCTAAATATTTCTAAAACTAAAAGCATTTTATTTGGGACAAATCATTCACTTAAGCACAAACCTCAACTAAATATTCTAATAAATAATGTGGAAATTGAGCAAGTTGATGTGACTAAACTGCTTGGAGTAACCCTGGATTGTAAACTGTTATGGTCAAAACATGTAGCTAAGATGGGGAGAAGTCTGTCCATAATAAATCGATGCTCTACCTTCTTAACAACACTGTCAACAAGGCAGGTCCTACAGGCCCTAGTTTCGACCTTCTTAACAACACTATCAACAAGGCAGGTCCTACAGGCCCTAGTTTCTACCTTCTTAACAACACTATCAACAAGGCAGGTCCTACAGGCCCTAGTTTCTACCTTCTTAACAACACTATCAACAAGGCAGGTCCTAGTTTCTACCTTCTTAACAACACTATCAACAAGGCAGGTCCTACAGGCCCTAGTTTTGTCACACCTGGACTACTGTAAAGTCCTGTGGTCAGGTGCCACAAAAAATGACTTTTTTGTTTGCAATTGTCTCAGAACAGGACAACACGGCTGGCCCTTGGATGTACACAGAGAGCTAACATTAATAATATGCATGTCAATCTCTCCTGGCTCAAAGTGGAGGAGAGTTGGACTTCATCACTACTTGTATTTATGAGAGGTATTGACATGTTGAATTCACCAAGCTGTCTGTTTAAACTACTGGCACACAGCTCAGACATCCATGACCACCCCACAACACATGACACCAGAGGTCTCTTCACAGTCCCCAAGTCCAGAACAGACTATGGGAGGTGCACAGTACTACATAGAGCCATGACTACATGGAACTCTATTCCACAGTACTACATAGAGCCATGACTACATGGAACTCTATTCCACAGTACTACATAGAGCCATGACTACATGGAACTCTATTCCACAGTACTACATAGAGCCATGACTACATGGAACTCTATTCCACAGTACTACATAGAGCCATGACTACATGGAACTCTATTCCACAGTACCACATAGAGCCATGACTACATGGAACTCTATTCCACAGTACTACATAGAGACATGACTACATGGAACTCTATTCCACAGTACTACATAGAGCCATGACTACATGGACTCTATTCCACAGTACACATAGAGCCATGACTACATGGAACTCTATTCCACAGTACTACATAGAGCCATGACTACATGGAACTCTATTCCACAGTACTACAGCCATGACTACATGGAACTCTATTCCACAGTACTACATAGAGCCATGTAACTCTATTCCACAGTACTACATAGAGCCATGACTACATGGAACTCTATTCCACAGTACTACATAGAGCCATGACTACATGGAACTCTATTCCACAGTACTACATAGAGCCATGACTACATGGAACTCTATTCCACAGCTACATAGAGCCATGACTACATGGAACTCTATTCCACATCAGGTAACTGATGCAGCAGTAAATTTAGATTTACAAAACCAGATAAAAACACCTTATGGAACAGAGGGGGACTTTGAAGCAACACAAACATTGGCACAGACACATGCAAACACACACATGCTAGCCACTATACACACACACACATGCTAGCCATGCACTATACACACACACAACTCATATTCACTAGTACACACACAGACATGCTACATGGAACTCTATTCCACAGTAGCACATAGAGCCATGACTACATGGAAGCTCTATTCACACAGTACACATGCTAGAGCACTATACACACATGTACACATGGATTTAGTACTGTAGATATGTGGTAGTGGTGGAGTAGGGGCCTGAGGGAACACAGTGTGTTGTAGATTCCACAGTACGGTGGACATAGAGCCAAATCAAATCAAATCAAATTTATTTATTCCACAGATATACATACAGAAACCCAGCCTAAAACCCCAAACAGCAATGGAACTCTATTCCACAGGCCAAAACCTAGGAAGAAAGAGAGAGGAATGAGGCTGTGGGGTGGAACTCGGGTGGAGATTATAACAGAACATGGCCAAGAGCAAATGACTAAATGACCAGCATTCCACAGTACTAAGGCAGAACAGTTGAACTGGAGCCAGCACAGTCAGGTGGAAGTTGAAACTGGAGCAGCAGCATGGCCAGGTGGACTGGGGACAGCAAGGAGTCATCATGTCAGGTAGTCCTGGGGCATGGTCCTAGGGCTCCAGGTCAGTTGAAACTGGAACAGCAGCAGCCAGGTGGACTACAAGGAGTCATCATGTCATTCCCAGTACTACTAGGGCCATGACGAGATGAGAGACTCTAGAGAAGGAGACAGAACGCACACAGATTCACATGACCGAATAGGACATGAGAAGTACTCCAGATTCCAAACACCCCAGCCCCCCGACACATAAACTGCAGCATAAATACTGGAGGCTGAGACAGGAGGGGTCAGGAGACACTGTGGCCCCATCCGAGGTGGACAGGGCCAAACAGGAAGGATATAATTCCACAGTGCCTACATAGAGCCATGACACCACTAGATTCCACAGTACCACCAACTTACCATCCTGAGACAAGGCATATAGCCCACAAAGATCTCCGCCACGGCATGGAAGGGGGGGCGCCAACCCAGACAGGATCCACAGTGAATCAACCCACTACAGGTGACGCACCCCCTCCAGGGACGGCACACACAGTGTGGGCACACAGTGTGTTGTAGATATGTTGGAGTAGGGGCCTGAGGGCACACAGTTGTAGATATGTGGTACATAGCCTGAGGGCCATGATTGTAGATATACAGTGGTGGAAGGGGCCTGAGGGCACACAGTGTGTTGTAGATATGTGGTAGTGGTTCCACAGGGCACACAGTGTGTTGTAGATATGTGGTAGTGGTGGAGTAGGGGCCTGAGGGCACACAGTGTGTTGTAGATATGTGGTGGAGTAAGGGCCTGATTCACACAGTGTGTTGTAGATATGTGGTAGTGGTGGAGTAGTGGCCTGAGGGCACACAGTGTGTTCCACAGATATGTGGTAGCCAGGGCCTGAGGGAACACAGTGTGTTGTAGATATGTGGTAGTGGTGGAGTAGGGGCCTGAGGGCACACAGTGTGTTGTAGATATGTGGTAGTGGTGGAGTAGGGGCCTGAGGGCACACAGTGTGTTGTAGATATGTGGTAGTCGTGGAGTAGGGGCCTGAGGGCACACAGTGTGTTGTAGATATGTGGTACATAGGGCCTGAGGGCACACAGTGTGTTGTAGATTACAGGTACTACATAGAGCCACACTACAGAACTCTATGGTAGCAGTAGGGGCCTGAGGGCACACAGTGTGTTGTAGATATGTGGTAGTGGTGGAGTAGGGGCCTGAGGGCACACAGTGTGTTGTAGATATGTGGTGGATAGGGGCCTGAGGGCACACAGTGTGTTATAGATATGTGGTAGTGGTGGATAGGGGCCTGAGGGACACTCTATTCCACAGATATGTGGTATAGTAGGGGCCTGAGGGCACACAGTGTGTTGTAGATATGACTAGTGGTGGAGTAGGGGCCTGAGGGCACACAGTGTGTTGTAGATATGTGGTAGTGGTGGAGTAGGGGCCTGAGGGCACACAGTGTGTTGTAGATATGTGGTGGAGTAAGGGGCCTGAGGGCACCCAGTGTGTTGTAGATATGTGGTGGAGTAAGGGCCTGAGGGCACATTGAGTGTTGTAGATAAACCAGAGGGGCCTGAGGGCACACAGTGTGTTGTAGATATGTGGTAGTGGTGGAGTAGGGGCCTGAGGGCACACAGTGTGTTGTAGATATGTGGTAGCAACACAAACATTGAGGGCACAGAGTACAGTTGCTGAGGGCACACACACACATGTAGATATGTGGTAGCGGTGGAGTAGGGGCCTGAAGGCACACAGTGGGTTGTAGATATGTGGTAGTGGTGGAGTAGGGGCCTGATACACACAGTGTGTTGTAGATATGTGGTAGTGGTGGAGTAGGGGCCTGAGGGAACACAGTGTGTTGTAGATATGTGGTAGTGGTGGAGTAGGGCCTGAGGGAACACAGTGTGTTGTAGATATGTGGTAGTGGTGGAGTAGGGGCCTGAGGGCACACATGTAGATATGTGGTGGAGTAGGGGCCTGAGGGCACACAGTGTGTTGTAGATACACACACTGAGGGCACACAGTGTGCTAGATATGTGGTGGAGTAGGGGCCTGAGGGCACACAGTGTGTTGTAGATATGGTAGTTTAAGGGCCTGAGGGAACACAGTGTGTTGTAGATATGTGGTAGTGGTGGAGTAGGGGCCTGAGGGCACACACACAGTGAGGGCACACAGTGTGTTGTAGATATGTGGTAGTGGTGGAGTAGGGGCCTGAGGGCACACAGTGTGTTGTAGATATGTGGTGGAGTAGGGGCCTGAGGGCACACAGTGTGTTGTAGATATGTGGTAGTGGTGGAGTAGGGGCCTGAGGGCACACAGTGTGTTGTAGATATGTGGTAGTGGTGGAATAGGGGCCTGAGGGCACACAGTGTGTTGTAGATATGTGGTAGTGGTGGAGTAAGGGCCTGAGGGCACACAGTGTGTTGTAGATATGTGGTAGTGGTGGAGTAGGGGCCTGAGGGCACACAGTGTGTTGTAGATATGTGGTAGTGGTGGAGTAGGGGCCTGAGGGCACACAGTGTGTTGTAGATATGTGGTAGTGGTGGAGTAGGGGCCTGAGGGCACACAGTGTGTTGTAGATATGTGGTAGTGGTGGAGTAGGGGCCTGAGGGCACACAGTGTGTTGTAGATATGTGGTAGTGGTGGAGTAGGGGCCTGAGGGCACACAGTGTGTTGTAGATATGTGGTAGTGGTGGAGTAGGGGCCTGAGGGCACACAGTGTGTTGTAGATATGTGGTAGTGGTGGAGAGGGGCCTGAGGGCACACAGTGTGTTGTAGATATGTGGTAGTGGTGGAGTAGGGGCCTGAGGGCACACAGTGTGTTGTAGATATGTGGTAGTGGTGGAGTAGGGGCCTGAGGGCACACAGTGTGTTGTAGATATGTGGTAGTGGTGGAGTAGGGGCCTGAGGGCACACAGTGTGTTGTAGATATGTGGTGGAGTAGGGGCCTGAGGGCACACAGTGTGTTGTAGATATGTGGTAGTGGTGGAGTAGGGGCCTGAGGGCACACAGTGTGTTGTAGATATGTGGTAGTAGGGGCCTGAGGGCACACAGTGTGTTGTAGATATGTGGTAGTGGTGGAGTAGGGGCCTGAGGGCACACAGTGTGTTGTAGATATGTGGTAGTGGTGGAGTAGGGGCCTGAGGGCACACAGTGTGTTGTAGATATGTGGTAGTGGTGGAGTAGGGGCCTGAGGGCACACAGTGGTGTTGTAGATATGTGGTAGTGGTGGAGTAGGGGCCTGAGGGCACACAGTGTGTTGTAGATATGTGGTAGTGGTGGAGTAGGGGCCTGAGGGCACACAGTGTGTTGTAGATATGTGGTAGTGGTGGAGTAGGGGCCTGAGGGCACACAGTGTGTTGTAGATATGTGGTAGTGGTGGAGTAGGGGCCTGAGGGCACACAGTGTGTTGTAGATATGTGGTAGTGGTGGAGGGGCCTGAGGGCACACAGTGTGTTGTAGATATGTGGTGGAGAGGGGCCTGAGGGCACACAGTGTGTTGTAGATATGTGGTAGTGGTGGAGTAGGGGCCTGAGGGCACACAGTGTGTTGTAGATATGTGGTGGAGTAGGGGCCTGAGGGCACACAGTGTGTTGTAGATATGTGGTAGTGGTGGAGTAGTGGCCTGAGGGCACACAGTGTGTTGTAGATATGTGGTAGTGGTGGAGTAAGGGCCTGAGGGAACACAGTGTGTTGTAGATATGTGGTAGTGGTGGAGTAGGGGCCTGAGGGCACACAGTGTGTTGTAGATATGTGGTAGTGGTGGAGTAGGGGCCTGAGGGCACACAGTGTGTTGTAGATATGTGGTAGTGGTGGAGTAGGGGCCTGAGGGCACACAGTGTGTTGTAGATATGTGGTAGTGGTGGAGTAGGGGCCTGAGGGCACACAGTGTGTTGTAGATATGTGGTAGTGGTGGAGTAGGGGCCTGAGGGCACACAGTGTGTTGTAGATATGTGGTAGTGGTGGAGTAGGGGCCTGAGGGCACACAGTGGGTGAATGTATTGTAATGTTTTAAAATGGTATAAACTGCCTTTAATTTTGCTGGACCCCAGGAAGAGTAGCTGCTGCCTTGGCAGGAATTAATGGGGATCCATAATAAACCCCAGGAAGAGTAGCTGCTCTAGTCCAGAGGTTTCCTAATGACCAGGGATAGGGTGATGTAGTATCTCTGCTCTAGTCCAGAGTTTTCCTAATGACCAGGGACAGAGTGATGTAGTATCTCTGCTCTAGTCCAGAGGTTTCCTAATGACCAGGGATAGAGTGATGTAGTATCTCTGCTCTAGTCCAGAGGTTTCCTAATGACCAGGGACTGAGTGATGTAGTATCTCTGCTCTAGTCCAGAGGTTTCCTAATGACCAGGGATAGAGTGATGTAGTATCTCTGCTCTAGTCCAGAGGTTTCCTAATGACCAGGGATAGAGTGATGTAGTATCTCTGCTCTAGTCCAGAGGTTTCCTAATGACCAGGAATAGAGTGATGTAGTATCTCTGCTCTAGTCCAGAGGTTTCCTAATGACCAGGGATAGAGTGATGTAGTATCTCTGCTCTAGTCCAGAGGTTTCCTAATGACCAGGGATAGAGTGATGTAGTATCTCTGCTCTAGTCCAGAGGTTTCCTAATGACCAGGGATAGAGTGATGTAGTATCTCTGCTCTAGTCCAGAGGTTTCCTAATGACCAGGGATAGAGTGATGTAGTATCTCTGCTCTAGTCCAGAGGTTTCCTAATGACCAGGGATAGAGTGATGTAGTATCTCTGCTCTAGTCCAGAGGTTTCCTAATGACCAGGGATAGAGTGATGTAGTATCTCTGCTCTAGTCCAGAGGTTTCCTAATGACCAGGGATAGAGTGATGTAGTATCTCTGCTCTAGTCCAGAGGTTTCCTAATGACCAGGGACAGAGTGATGTAGTATCTCTGCTCTAGTCCAGAGGTTTCCTAATGACCAGGAATAGAGTGATGTAGTATCTCTGCTCTAGTCCAGAGGTTTCCTAATGACCAGGGATAGAGTGATGTAGTATCTCTCCTCTAGTCCAGAGGTTTCCTAATGACCAGGGATAGAGTGATGTAGTATCTCTGCTCTAGTCCAGAGGTTTCCTAATGACCAGGGATAGAGTGATGTAGTATCTCTGCTCTAGTCCAGAGGTTTCCTAATGACCAGGGACAGAGTGATGTAGTATCTCTGCTCTAGTCCAGAGGTTTCCTAATGACCAGGGATAGAGTGATGTAGTATCTCTTCTCTAGTCCAGAGGTTTCCTAATGACCAGGGATAGAGTGATGTAGTATCTCTGCTCTAGTCCAGAGGTTTCCTAATGACCAGGGATAGAGTGATGTAGTATCTCTTCTCTAGTCCAGAGGTTTCCTAATGACCAGGGAAGGGATAGAGTGATGTAGTATCTCTGCTCTAGTCCAGAGGTTTCCTAAAGGACCAGGGATAGGGTGATGCTTAATCAAATCAAATGTTATTTGTCACAGCAGGTTTGTTTTTTGTTTTTAAAATTGTTAATTTTACCCCCTTTTCATGGTGTCCAATTGGTAGTTACAGCCTTGTCTTATTGCTGCAACTCCCGTACGTACTTGGGAGAGGCGAAGGTTGAGAGCCATGCGTCCTCCGAAACACGACCCAACCAAGCCGCACAGCTTCTTGACATGATGCCTGCTTAACCCAGAAGCCAGCCACTCCATTGTGTCGGAGGAAAGGCCGTACTGTGTCAGTGTGCTAGCACTCGGCCCGCCACAGGAGTCGCTAGAGCACGATGGGACAAGGACATCCCTGCCGGCCAAACCCTCCTCTAACCTAGACGCCGCTGGGCCAATTGGGTGCCGCCCTATGGGTCTCCTGGTCGCGGCCATCTGCGACAGAGCCCGGACTCGAACCAGGATCTCTAGTGGCACAGCTAGCAACTGTGATGCAGCGCCTTAGACCACCGCACCACTCGGGAGGTCAACAACAACCTTACAGTGAAATGCTTACTTAGAAGCCCTTAACCAACAATGTAGTTTTAAGAGAAATAAGTGTTAATTAAGTAAAAAATAGATAAGTAAAACATGTAAGTAAGAAATAATTAAAGAGCAGCCTGTAAAATAACAATAGCGAGGCTACATACAGGGGGTACCGGTCAATGTGCAGGGGCACCGGTTAGTCGAGGTTATTGAGGTAATATGTACATGTAGGTAGAGTTAAAGTGACTATGCATAGATAATGACAGAGTAGCAGCAGCGTAGAGGGGGGGGGGCAAAGCAAATAGTCTGGGTAGCCATTTGATTAGCTGTTCAGGAGTCTTATGGTTTGGTGTTTGAAGCTGTTAAGAAGCCTTTTGGACCTAGACCAGCGCGCCGGTAAACGCTTGCCGTGCGGTAGCAGAGAAAACAGTCTATGACTAGGGCCTTCCTCTGACACCACCTGGTATAGAGGTCCTGGATGGCAGGAAGCTTGGCCCCAGTGGTGTACTGGACCGTACGCACTACCCTCTGTAGTGCCTTGCGGTCGGAGCCCGAGCAGTTGCCGTACCAGGCAGTGATGCAACCGGTCAGGATGCTCTCGAGGGTGCAGCTGTAGAACTTTTTGAGGATCTGAGAACACATGACAAATCTTTTCAGTCTCCTGAGAGGGTATAGGTTTCTGGGATAATGGTGTTGATGTGAGCCGTGACCTGCCTTACAAAGCACAACATGGCTACAGACGTGAGTGCTACGGGTCGGTAGTCATTTAGGCAGGTTACCTTGTGTTCTTGGGCACAGGGACTATGGTGGTCTGCGTGAAACATGTATTACAGACTAAGACAGGGACAGGTTGAAACTTGGCAGTTGGTCAACGCATGCTTGGAGTACACGTCCTGGTAATCCGTCTGGCCCTGCAGCCTTGTAGGTGTTTACCTGTTTAAAGGTCTTGCACACATCGGCTGCGGAGAGAGTGATCACACAGTCGTCCGGAACAGCTGATGCTCTCATGCTTGATGCAGTGTTACTTGCCTGGAAGCGAGCATAGAAGTGATTTAGCTCATCTGGTAGGCTCGTGTCACTGGGCAGCTCTCGGCTGTGCTTCCCTTTGTAGTCTGTAATGGTTTACAAGCCCTGCCACATCTGACGAGCATCAGAGCCGGTGTAGTACGATTCAATCTTAGTCCTGTATTGATGCTTTGCCTGTTTGATGGTTCGTCGGAGGGCATAGGGGGATTTCTTATAAGCTTCCGGGTTACAGTTCGGCACCTTGAAAGCGGCAGCTCTACCCTTTAGCACAGTGCGAATATTGCCTGTAATCCATGGCTTCTGGTTGGGGTATGTACGTACAGTCACTGGGTGGACGACGTCATCGCTGCACCCATTGATGAAGCCAGTGACTAATGTGGAGTAATCCTCTATGCCATTGGAAGAATGGCACAGATTCCAGTGTGTGCTAGCAAACCAGTCTTGTTGTAACGCGATTCGTCCTCCTCTGACGAGGAGTATGAGAGATCGGACCAATGTGCAGCGTCGTAAGTGTTCATCATTTTTAATGAAAAGTCACTGAACACGAAAAATACAAAATAACCAAGTGAAAGACAGAAACTAAAAAAACAAAACCGTTCTGTCTGGTGAAGACACAGAGACAGAAAACAATCACCCACAACTAAAATGGGGAAAACAGGCTACCTAAGTATGATTCTCAATCAGAGACAACGAACCACACCTGCCTCTGATTGAGAACCATACCAGGCCAAACACACTCACGCCCTGACCAAACTAAAACAAAGACATAATAAAGGAACTAAGGTCAGAACGTGACACCTGTAGTTTAGCATCTGCTTCACTTCCTTATTGACCGAGTCACTGGAGCTTCCTGCTTTAGTTTTTGCTTGTAAGCAGGAATCAGGAGGATAGAATTATGGTCAGATTTATCAAATGGAGGGCGAGGGAGAGCTTCGTACGCGCCTCTGTGTCTGGAGTAAAGGTGGTAGACTTTTTTTCCCCTTTGGTTGCACATTTAACATGCTGTGGTGTAGTCCTGACCCCTCCTGTCTCAGCCTCCAGTATTTATGCTGCAGTAGTTTATGTGTCGGGGGCCTAGGGTCAGTTTGTTATATCTGGAGTACCTCTCCTGTCCTATTCGGTGTCCTGTGTGAATCTAAGTGTGCGTTCTCTAATTCTCTCTTTCTCTCGGAGGACCTGAGCCCTAGGACCATGCCCCAGGACTACCTGACATGATGACTCCTTGCTGTCCGCAGTCCACCTGGCCGTGCTGCTGCTCCAGTTTCAACTGTTCTGCCTAATTATTATACGACCATGCTGGTCATTTATGAACATTTGAACATCTTGGCCATGTTCTGTTATAATCTCCACCCGGCACAGCCAGAAGAGGACTGGCCACCCCACATAGCCTGGTTCCTCTCTAGGTTTCTTCCTAGGTTTTGGCCTTTCTAGGGAGTTTTTCCTAGCCACCGTGCTTCTACACCTGCATTGATTGCTGTTTGGGGTTTTAGGCTGGGTTTCTGTACAGCACTTTGAGATATCAGCTGATGTATGAAGGGCTATATAAATACATTTGATTTGATTTGATTTGGTAGAAATTAGGTAAAAAGTGTTTAAGTCCCTGGTGTGGTGCAGTACTGTACTGTATACTGTGTGGTGCAGTACTGTACTGTATACTGTGTGGTGCAGTACTGTACTGTATACTGTGTGGTGTAGTACTGTACTGTATACTGTGTAGTGCAGTACTGTACTGTATACTGTGTAGTGCAGTACTGTACTGTATACTGTGTGGTGTAGTACTGTACTGTATACTGTGTAGTGCAGTACTGTACTGTATACTGTGTAGTGCAGTACTGTACTGTGTAGTGCAGTACTGTACTGTATACTGTGTGGTGCAGTACTGTACTGTATACTGTGTGGTGTAGTACTGTACTGTATACTGTGTGGTGCAGTACTGTACTGTATACTGTGTGGTGCTGTACTGTATACTGATTAGTACTGTATACTGTGTGGTGTAGTACTGTACTGTATACTGTGTAGTACTGTATACTGTGTGGTACTGTACTGTATACTGTGTGGTGTAGTACTGTACTGTATACTGTGTAGTGTAGTACTGTACTGTATACTGTGTAGTACTGTATACTGTGTAGTACTGTACTGTACTGTATACTGTGTAGTGTAGTACTGTACTGTATACTGTGTGGTGTAGTACTGTACTGTATACTGTGTAGTGTAGTACTGTACTGTATACTGTGTAGTACTGTACTGTATACTGTGTAGTACTGTACTGTATACTGTGTAGTGTAGTACTGTACTGTATACTGTAGTACTGTACTGTATACTGTGTGGTGTAGTACTGTACTGTATACTGTGTGGTGTAGTACTGTACTGTATACTGTGTAGTGTAGTACTGTACTGTATACTGTGTAGTGTAGTACTGTACTGTATACTGTGTAGTGTAGTACTGTACTGTATACTGTGTAGTGCTGTATACTGTGTGGTGTAGTACTGTACTGTATACTGTGTAGTGTAGTACTGTACTGTATACTGTGTGGTGTAGTACTGTACTGTATACTGTGTGGTGTAGTACTGTACTGTATACTGTGTGGTGTAGTACTGTACTGTATACTGTGTGGTAGTACTGTACTGTATACTGTGTGGTGTAGTACTGTACTGTATACTGTGTGGTGTAGTACTGTACTGTATACTGTGTGGTGTAGTACTGTACTGTATACTGTGTGGTGTAGTACTGTACTGTATACTGTGTAGTGCAGTACTGTACTGTATACTGTAGTGTACTGTACTGTACTGTGTAGTACAGTACTGTACTGTATACTGTGTACTGTGTAGTACTGTACTGTATACTGTATGGTATAGTACTGTACTGTATACTGTACTGTACTGTACTGTACTATATACTGTGTGGTAGTACTGTACTGTACTGTATACTATATACTGTGTAGTACAGTACTGTACTGTATACTGTGTACTGTGCAGTACTGTACTATATACTGTGTAGTACTGTACTGTATACTGTGTATACTGTGTAGTACTGTACTGTACTGTATACTATATACTGTATAGTACTGTACTTTACTGTATACTATATACTGTGTAGTACTGTACTATATACTGTGTAGTACTGTACTATATACTGTGTAGTACTGTACTGTACTGTATACTATATACTGTGTAGTACTGTACTGTACTGTATACTATATACTGTGTAGTACTGTACTGTACTGTATACTATATACTGTGTAGTACTGTACTGTACTGTATACTATATACTGTGTAGTAAGTACTGTACTATATACTGTGTAGTACTGTATACTATATACTGTGTAGTACTGTATACTATATACTGTGTAGTACTGTACAATATACTGTGTAGTACTGTATACTATATACTGTGTAGTACTGTACTATATACTGTGTAGTACTGTATACTGTGTAGTACTGTATACTGTGGTAGTACTGTATACTGTGTACTGTGCTGTACTGTATACTGTATACTGTGTAGTACTGTACTATATACTGTGTAGTACTGTATACTATATACTGTGTAGTACTGTATACTATATACTGTGTAGTACTGTACTATATACTGTGTAGTACTGTATACTATATACTGTGTAGTACTGTACTGTACTATATACTGTGTAGTACTGTACTGTACTGTATACTATATACTGTGTAGTACTGTACTGTACTGTATACTATATACTGTGTAGTACTGTACTGTACTGTATACTATATACTGTGTAGTACTGTACTGTACTGTGTGGTGTATACTGTACTGTATACTGTGTAGTACTGTACTGTATACTGTATACTGTGTAGTACTGTACTGTACTGTATACTGTATACTGTGTAGTACTGTACTGTACTATATACTGTGTAGTAGTACTGTATACTGTATACTGTGTAGTACTGTACTATATACTGTGTAGTAGTACTGTGTGTGTGTACTGTTTACTGTGTAGTGCAGTACTGTACTGTATACTGTGTAGTACTGTACTGTATACTGTATAGTACTGTACTGTATACTGTATACTGTGTGGTGCAGTACTTTACTGTATACTATGTAGTACTGTATACTGTGTACTACTGTATACTGTGTAGTACTGTACTGTATACTGTGTAGTGCAGTACTGTACTGTATACTGTGTAGTACTGTACTGTATACTGTGTAGTAATGTACTGTATACTGTGTAGTACTGTACTGTACTGTATACTATATACTGTGTAGTACTGTACTGTACTGTATACTATATACTGTGTAGTACTGTACTGTTTGCCAAGTCTGCTTTTGGAGGACTGAGTAAAATTGGCAGTGATTACGTGTTGCACTCTATTCCTTTTGACCAGAGCACCCTATTCCCTACATAGTGCACTACTTTAGACCAGGGTCAGTAGGACTGTAGCACCCTATTCCCTATATAGTGCACTACTTTAGACCAGGGTCAGTAGGACTTTAGCACCCTATTCCCTATATAGTGCACTACTTTAGACCAGGGTCAGTAGGACTGTAGCACCCTATTCCCTATATATAGTGCACTACTTTAGACCAGGGTCAGTAGGACTTTAGCACCCTATTCCCTACA
This sequence comes from Oncorhynchus tshawytscha, assembly GCF_018296145.1. NCBI lineage: Eukaryota > Metazoa > Chordata > Actinopteri > Salmoniformes > Salmonidae > Oncorhynchus > Oncorhynchus tshawytscha. The sequence goes on from NW_024609556.1 coordinate 110,054, forward strand.
TAGTGCACTACTTTAGACCAGGACCCTGGGGTAGTGCACGATTTAGGGAACAGGGTATCATTTGGTACAGACTTGAAGTGTCTCCCTCCCATCATGAGGAAGCGTTTTACTATCCATCCAACACGGACCCTTCAAGACTTGTTGAAATGCCATGTGTCCCATCCCCTGGTAGACTTGTTTATGTCCCATGTGTCCCATCCCCTGGTAGACTTGTTTATGTCCCATGTGTCCCATCCCCTGGTAGACTTGTTGAAATGCCATGTGTTCCATCCCCTGGTAGACTTGTTTATGTCCCATGTGTCCCATCCCCTGGTAGACTTGTTGAAGACCATGTGTCCCATCCCCTGGTAGACTTGTTTATGTCCCATGTGTCCCATCCCCTGGTAGACTTGTTTATGTCCCATGTGTCCCATCCCCTGGTAGACTTGTTGAAATGCCATGTGTTCCATCCCCTGGTAGACTTGTTTATGTCCCATGTGTCCCATCCCCTGGTAGACTTGTTTTTATGTCCCATCCCCTGGTAGACTTGTTTATGTCCCATGTGTCCCATCCCCTGGTAGACTTGTTTATGTCCCATGTGTTCCATCCCCTGGTAGACTTGTTTATGTCCCATGTGTCCCATCCCTGGTAGACTTGTTTATGTCCCATGTGTTCCATCCCCTGGTAGACTTGTTTATGTCCCATGTGTCCCATCCCCTGGTAGACTTGTTTATGTCCCATGTGTTCCATCCCCTGGTAGACTTGTTTATGTCCCATGTGTCCCATCCCCTGGTAGACTTGTTTATGTCCCATGTGTCCCATCCCCTGGTAGACTTGTTTATGTCCCATGTGTCCCATCCCCTGGTAGACTTGTTTATGTCCCATGTGTCCCATCCCCTGGTAGACTTGTTTATGTCCCATGTGTCCCATCCCCTGGTAGACTTGTTTATGTCCCATGTGTCCCATCCCCTGGTAGACTTGTTTATGTCCCATGTGTTCCCATCCCCTGGTAGACTTGTTTATGTCCCATGTGTTCCATCCCCTGGTAGACTTGTTTAAATGCCATGTGTCCCATCCTCTGGTAGACTTGTTTATGTCCCATGTGTCCCATCCCCTGGTAGACTTGTTTATGTCCCATCCCCTGGTAGACTTGTTTATGTCCCATGTGTCCCATCCCCTGGTAGACTTGTTTATGTCCCATGTGTCCCATCCCGTAGACTTGTTTATGTCCCATGTGTTCCATCCCCTGGTAGACTTGTTTATGTCCCATGTGTCCCATCCCCTGGTAGACTTGTTTATGTCCCATGTGTTCCATCCCCTGGTAGATTGTTTATGTCCCATGTGTCCCATCCCCTGGTAGACTTGTTTATGTCCCATGTGTTCCATCCCCTGGTAGACTTGTTTATGTCCCATGTGTCCCATCCCCTGGTAGACTTGTTTATGTCCCATGTGTCCCATCCCCTGGTAGACTTGTTTATGTCCCATGTGTCCCATCCCCTGGTAGACTTGTTTATGTCCCATGTGTCCCATCCCCTGGTAGACTTGTTTATGTCCCATGTGTTCCATCCCCTGGTAGACTTGTTTATGTCCCATGTGTTCCATCCCCTTGTAGACTTGTTGAAATGCCATGTGTCCCATCCTCTGGTAGATTGTTTATGTCCCATGTGTCCCATCCCCTGGTAGACTTGTTTATGTCCCATGTGTTCCATCCCCTGGTAGACTTGTTTATGTCCCATGTGTTCCATCCCCTGGTAGACTTGTTTATGTCCCATGTGTCCCATCCCCTGGTAGACTTGTTTATGTCCCATGTGTCCCATCCCCTGGTAGACTTGTTTATGTCCCATGTCCCATCCCCTTAGACTTGTTTATGTCCCATGTGTCCCATCCCCTGGTAGACTTGTTTATGTCCCATGTGTCCCATCCCCTGGTAGACTTGTTTATGTCCCATGTGTTCCATCCCCTGGTAGACTTGTTTATGTCCCATGTGTCCCATCCCCTGGTAGACTTGTTTATGTCCCATGTGTTCCATCCCCTGGAAGACTTGTTTATGTCCCATCCCCTGGTAGACTTGTTTTGTCCCATGTGTTCCATCCCCTGGGAAGACTTGTTTATGTCCCATCCTCTGGTAGACTTGTTTATGTCCCATGTGTTCCATCCCCTGGAAGACTTGTTTATGTCCCATCCCCTGGTAGACTTGTTTATGTCCCAGTGTCCCATCCCCTGGTAGACTTGTTTATGTCCCATCCCCTGGTAGACTTGTTTATGTCCCATGTGTCCCATCCCCTGGTAGGACACCCTCTGTTTTATCTGGCATGTGGTCCCCTGCAGTATGTTTATAACCTGAGATCAGTAGGTAAACACTATCTGGTATGTGGTCCCCTGCAGTATGTTTATAACCTGAGATCCAGTTTTATCCCTCACTGGCATGTGGTCCCCTGCTGTACTGCAGTATGTTTATAACCTGAGATCCAGTAGGATCCCTCTATCTGGCGTGTGGTCCCCTGCAGTATGTTTATAACCTGAGATCCAGTAGGATCCCTCTCTCTGGTGTGTGGTCCCCTGCAGTATGTTTATAACCTGAGATCCAGTAGGATCCCTCTATCTGGTGTGTGGTCCCCTGCTGTATGTTTATAACCTGAGATCCAGTAGGATCCCTTTATCTGGCGTGTGGTCCCCTGCTGAATGTTTTTCATCCTAGTGTGTGTTATGCCATACTGCCCCGTGGCCACATCGGGAGTTGGATGGTGAGGGTACTGCCCCGTGGCCACTTCGGGAGTTGGATGGTGAGGGTACTGCCCCGTGGCCACATCGTGAGTTGGATGGTGAGGGTACTGCCCCGTGGCCACATCGTGAGTTGGATGGTGAGGGTACTGCCCCGTGGCCACATCGTGAGTTGGATGGTGAGGGTACTGCCCCGTGGCCACATCGTGAGGTGGATGGTGAGGGTACTGCCCCGTGGCCACATCGTGAGTTGGATGGTGAGGGTACTGCCCCGTGGCCACATCGGGAGTCAGCAGCATGATAACAAACTGGCTGATCTGAACACAGAGAGAAGGGGGAGGAGGTGGGCACCCTATTCCCTATATAGTACACTACTATAGACCAGAGCCCTATTCCCTATATAGTACACTACTATAGACCAGAGCCCTATTCCCTATATAGTACACTACTATAGACCAGAGCCCTATTCCCTATATAGTACACTACTTTAGACCAGAGCCCTATTCCCTATATAGTACACTACTATAGACCAGAACCTATTCCTATATAGTACACTACTATAGACCAGAACCCTATTCCCTATATAGTACTACTTTAGACCAGAGCCCTACCCTACTATAGACCAGACCACCCTATTCCCTATATAGTACACTACTATAGACCAGAGCCCTATTCCTATATAGTACACTACTATAGACCAGAACCCTATTCCCTATATAGTGCACTACTTTAGACCAGAGCCCTATTCCCTATATAGTGCACTACTTTAGACCAGAGCACTATTCCCTATATAGTGCACTACTTTAGACCAGAGCCCTATTCCCTATATAGTGCACTACTTTAGACCAGGGCCCTATTCCCTATATAGTGCACTACTTTAGACCAGAGCCCTATTCCCTATATAGTGCACTACTTTAGACCAGAGCCCTATTCCCTATATAGTGCACTACTTTAGACCAGAGCCCTATTACCTATATAGTGCAGTACTGTTGACCAGGGCCCATGTTCAAGTCCAATACAACCAACCTTCTTCTACTCTGGTCATCATAACATCTCTGACCTCAGATACTGCATAATGAAACATCATCATAACAGCTCTGACCTCCGACCCCTAGGTGATGATGTCATCAGATGAATGTTCTCTGTGAAGGTCACAGAGCTTGAGACGGAGTGGCCTAGCGAGACGAGGGGTTGATGGTTACTCATGTGTTAGATTATTATGTTAATGGGTTCATTATTTACTACTCCTCTCAGACAAAATGAGGATTAGATTTATATGCATCCAAAATGGCACCCTATTCCCTACATAGTACACTCCTTTAGACCAGGGTCAGTAGGACTCTGGCACCCTATTCCCTACATAGTACACTCCTTTAGACCAGGGTCAGTAGGACTCTGGCACCCTATTCCCTACGTAGTACACTACTGTTGAGCAGGGCCCATGCACCCTATAGACACTGTATATTCGATAGGCAATGACTTGAAAAACTACAAACCTCAGATTTCCCACTTCCTGGTTGGATTTTGTCTCAGGGTTTTGCCTGCCAAATGGGTTCTGTTATACTCACAGACATCATTCAAACAGTTTAAGAAACTTTAGAGTGTTTTCTACCCAAATATGAGTAGCAGGCCGTTGACTCTGGGCACCTTATTATCCAAGCTACTCAATACTGCCCCCCAGTCCCAATGAAGTTAAAGGAGGATCCTGATAGGTTTATAGGAGCTGACTATTAAAGGAGGATCCTGATAGGTTGATGGGAGCTGACTATTAAAGAAGGATCCTGATAGGTTGATAGGAGCTGACTATTAAAGGAGGATCCTGATAGGTTGATAGGAGCTGACTATTAAAGGAGGATCCTGATAGGTTGATAGGAGCTCACTATTAAAGGAGGATCCTGATAGGTTGATAGGAGCTGACTATTAAAGGAGGATCCTGATAGGTTTGTCGTGGTTGACCATTAAAGGAGTTCCTTGGAATGAAGAACAACACTACAGCAGACAGCTCAAGGCAGAGTTCAGAGTTCAGTGACTTAAACCTGACTGCTTGTTGCTAAGCTAATCACCCCTGTCTGACTGTTCGTTGCTAAGCTAATCACCCCTGTCTGACTGCTCGTTGCTAAGCTAATCACTCCTGTCTGACTGCTCGTTGCTAAGCTAATCACCCCTGTCTGACTGCTCGTTGCTAAGCTAATCACCCCTGTCTGACTGCTCGTTGCTAAGCCAATTGGGGCGGCAGGGTAGCCTAGTGGTTAGAGCGTTGGGCTAGTAACCGAAAGGTTGCAAGTTTGAATCCCCGAGCTGACAAGGTAGAAATCTGTCGTTCTGCCCCTGAACAAGGCAGTTAACCCCACTGTTCTTAGGCCGTCATTGAAAATAAGAATTTGTTCTTAACTGACTTGCCTAGTTAAATAAAGGTAAAATAATCACCCCTGTCTGACTGCTTGCTAAGCTAATCACCCCTGTCTGACTGCTTGTTGCTAAGCTAATCACCCCTGTCTGACTGCACGTTGCTAAGCAAATCACCCCTGTCTGACTGCTCGTTGCTAAGCTAATCACCCTGTCTGACTGCTCGTTGCTAAGCAAATCAACCCTGTCTGACTGCTTGTTGCTAAGCAAATCACCCTTGTCTGACTGCTCATTGCTAAGATAATCACCCCTGTCTGAATGCTCGTTGCTGGTATCAAGCATCAACAGTCACTGATTTTCTTAGTTGATTCACAGTGGACTCTTGGCATTGAGTTAGTTACAAGGACACAAAAAGCAAAACTTCATTCATTAATTTATGAGATAAAAAGTAGTTTTGATTTAATGTCATTAACCCATTATAATGACCCAGAAAGACGTCGACCAGGGATTGCCTCGTTTCACTCACCTGAAATGTTTAGATAGAACATCTACGACAATAACACTGGGGAGACAATAGGGCCTGGGCTTGGTCTCAACACCTATTACCCTACTACAATATCACTGGGGAGACAATAGGGCCTGGGCTTGGTCTCAACACCTACTACAATAACACTGGGGAGACAATAGGACCTGGGCTTGGTCTCAACACCTACTACAATAACACTGGGGAGACAATAGGACCTGGGCTTGGTCTCAACACCTACTACAATAACACTGGGGAGACAATAGGACCTGGGCTTGGTCTCAACACCTACTACAATAACACTGGGGAGACAATAGGACCTGGGCTTGGCCTCATCACCTACTACAATAACACTGGGGAGACAATAGGACCTGGGCTTGGTATCACACACCTACTACAATAACACTGGGGAGACAATAGGACCTGGGCTTGGTCTCAACACCTACTACAATAACACTGGGGAGACAATAGGACCTGGGCTTGGTATCAACACCTACTACAATAACACTGGGGAGACTACTACAATAACACTGGGGAGACAATAGGACCTGGGCTTGGTCTCAACACCTACTACAATAACACTGGGGAGACAATAGGACCTGGGCTTGGTCTCAACACCTACTACAATAACACTGGGGAGACAATAGGACCTGGGCTTGGTATCAACACCTATTACCCTACTACAATAACACTGGGGAGACAATAGGACCTGGGCTTGGCCTCAACACCTACTACAATAACACTGGGGAGACAATAGGACCTGGGCTTGGTATCAACACCTATTACCCTACTACAATAACACTGGGGAGACAATAGGACCTGGGCTTGGTCTCAACACCTACTACAATAACACTGGGGAGACAATAGGACCTGGGCTTGGTCTCAACACCTACTACAATAACACTGGGGAGACAATAGGACCTGGGCTTGGTCTCAACACCTACTACAATAACACCTATCTACCCTACTACAATAACACTGGGGAGACAATAGGACCTGGGCTTGGTCTCAACACCTACTACAATAACACTGGGGAGACAATAGGACCTGGGCTTGGTCTCAACACCTACTACAATAACACTGGGGAGACAATAGGCTACAATAACACTGGGGGACCTGGGCTTGGTCTCAACACCTACTACAATAACACTGGGGAGACAATAGGACCTGGGCTTGGCCTCAACACCTACTACAATAACACTGGGGAGACAATAGGACCTGGGCTTGGCCTCATCACCTACTACAATAACACTGGGGAGACAATAGGACCTGGGCTTGGCCTCATCACCTACTACAATAACACTGGGGAGACAATAGGACCTGGGCTTGGTCTCACACCTACTACAATAACACTGGGGAGACAATAGGACCTGGGCTTGGCCTCAACATCACCTACTACAATAACACTGGGGAGACAATAGGACCTGGGCTTGGTCTCATCACCTACTACAATAACACTGGGGAGACAATAGGACCTGGGCTTGGTATCAACACCTACTACAATAACACTGGGAGACACCTACTACAATAACACTGGGGAGACAATAGGACCTGGGCTTGGTCTCAACACCTACTACAATAACACTGGGGAGACAATAGGACCTGGGCTTGGTCTCAACACCTACTACAATAACACTGGGGAGACAATAGGACCTGGGCTTGGTCTCAACACCTACTAGGACCTGGGCTTGGTCTCAACAATAACAATACTGGGGAGACAATAGGACCTGGGCTTGGTCTCAACACCTACTACAATAACACTGGGGAGACAATAGGACCTGGGCTTGGTCTCAACACCTACTACAATAACACTGGGGAGACAATAGGACCTGGGCTTGGTCTCAACACCTACTACAATAACACTGGGGAGACAATAGGACCTGGGCTTGGCCTCAACACCTACTACAATAACACTGGGGAGACAATAGGACCTGGGCTTGGTCTCAACACCTACTACAATAACACTGGGGAGACAATAGGACCTGGGCTTGGTCTCAACACCTACTACAATAACACTGGGGAGACAATAGGACCTGGGCTTGGTCTCAACACCTACTACAATAACACTGGGGAGACAATAGGACCTGGGCTTGGTCTCAACACCTACTACAATAACACTGGGGAGACAATAGGACCTGGGCTTGGTATCAACACCTATTACCCTACTACAATAACACTGGGGAGACAATAGGACCTGGGCTTGGTCTCAACACCTACTACAATAACACTGGGGAGACAATAGGGCCTGGGCTTGGTCTCAACACCTACTACAATAACACTGGGGAGACAATAGGACCTGGGCTTGGTCTCAACACCTACTACAATAACACTGGGGAGACAATAGGGCCTGGGCTTGGTCTCAACACCTATTACAATAACACTGGGGAGACAATAGGACCTGGGCTTGGTATCCAATGCTACCCTATTCCCTATTTACTTTGGACTATAGTGCACTATATACGTAATAGGGTGTCATTTGGGATTTTAACCTAGTTATACAGCTAGTTATAAGGCTTTATTGGTTATCATGTTGTAACAATAACACTGGGGAGACAATAGGACCTGGGCTTTCTTCTGACGACAATAACACTGGGGAGACAAAGGACCTGGGCTTGGTTCGTGTTCACTGGGGAGACAATATTTATTCAACTCAGAACACTAAAACAAAAATAACAAGGAGAATAAACTGGGGAGACAATAGTCCTGTCTGGTGACATACACAAAGACAGAAAATAATCACCCACAACTCAAAACACTGGGGAAAATAGGACCTCCCTAAACACCTATGATTCTGGACCTGGGCTTGGTCTCAACACCTATCAATCAGGGACAACGATAAACAGACTAGGCCTGGGCTGATTGAACACCTACCATAACACTGGGGAGACAAAAACACAGAAATCACTGGGGAGACAAATCATCAACACCTACTAAAACACTGGGGAGACAATAGGACAACCCACCCAACAATAACACTGGGGAGACACCCTGACCACACTACTACAAAACAAAGACATAATAAAAGACCTAAGGTCAGGAACATAGACAACCCACCAACTCACACCCTGACCACACTAAAACAAAGACATAATGGGGAGACAAAGACCTAAGGTCAGGAACATGGGGAGACAACCCACACCAACTCATAGGACCCTGACCACACTAAAACAAAGACATAATAAAGACCTAAGGTCAGGAACATAGACAACCCACCCAACTCACGCCCTGACCACACTAAAACAAAGACATAATAAAAGACCTAAGGTCAGGAACATAGACAACCCACCCAACTCACACCCTGACCATACTAAAACAAAGACAATAAAGACCTAAGGTCAGGAACATAGACAACCCACCCAACTCACGCCCTGACCATACTAAAACAAAGACATTAGGACCTGGGCTTGGTCTCATCACCTACTACAATAACAAAGACCTAAGGTCAGGAACATAGACAACCCACCCAACTCACGCCCTGACCACACTAAAACAAAGACATAATAAAAGACCTAAGGTCAGGAACATGGGGAGACAACCCACCCAACTCACACCCTGACCACACTAAAACAAAGACATAATAAAAGACCTAAGGTCAGGAACATAGACAACCCACCCAACTCACACCCTGACCACACTAAAACAAAGACATAATAAAAGACCTAAGGTCAGGAACATAGACAACCCACCCAACTCACGCCCTGACCACACTAAAACAAAGACATAATAAAAGACCTAAGGTCAGGAACATAGACAACCCACCCAGACAACACCCTGACCACACTAAAACAAAGACATAATAAAAGACCTAAGGTCAGGAACATAGACAACCCACCCAACTCACACCCTGACCACACTAAAACAAAGACATAATAAAAGACCTAAGGTCAGGAACATAGACAACCCACCCAACTCACACCCTGACCACACTAAAACAAAGACATAATAAAAGACCTAAGGTCAGGAACATAGACAACCCACCCAACTCACGCCCTGACCACACTAAAACAAAGACATAATAAAAGACCTAAGGTCAGGAACATAGACAACCCACCCAACTCACGCCCTGACCACACTAAAACAAAGACATAATAAAAGACCTAAGGTCAGGAACATAGACAACCCACCCAACTCACACCCTGACCACACTAAAACAAAGACATAATAAAAGACCTAAGGTCAGGAACATGGGGAGACAACCCACCCAACTCACACCCTGACCATACTAAAACAAAGACATAATAAAAGACCTAAGGTCAGGAACATAGACAACCCACCCAACTCACACCCTGACCACACTAAAACAAAGACATAATAAAAGACCTAAGGTCAGGAACATAGACAACCCACCCAACTCACACCCTGACCACACTAAAACAAAGACATAATAAAAGACCTAAGGTCAGGAACATAGACAACCCACCCAACACACCCTGACCAATACTAAAACAAAGACATAACTGGGGAGACAAAAGACCTAAGGTCAGGAACATAGACAACCCACCCAACTCACACCCTGACCACACTAAAACAAAGACATAATAAAAGACCTAAGGTCAGGAACATAGACAACCCACCCAACTCACACCCTGACCACACTAAAACAAAGACATAATAAAAGACCTAAGGTCAGGAACATAGACAACCCACCCAACTCACACCCTGACCACACTAAAACAAAGACATAATAAAAGACCTAAGGTCAGGAACATAGACAACCCACCCAACTCACACCCTGACCACACTAAAACAAAGACATAATAAAAGACCTAAGGTCAGGAACATAGACAACCCACCCAACTCACACCCTGACCACACTAAAACAAAGACATAATAAAAGACCTAAGGTCAGGAACATAGACAACCCACCCAACTCACACCCTGACCACACTAAAACAAAGACATAATAAAAGACCTAAGGTCAGGAACATAGACAACCCACCCAACTCACACCCTGACCATACTAAAACAAAGACATAATAAAAGACCTAAGGTCAGGAACATAGACAACCCACCCAACTCACACCCTGACCACACTAAAACAAAGACATAATAAAAGACCTAAGGTCAGGAACATAGACAACCCACCCAACTCACACCCTGACCACACTAAAACAAAGACATAATAAAAGACCTAAGGTCAGGAACATAGACAACCCACCCAACTCACACCCTGACCACACTAAAACAAAGACATAATAAAAGACCTAAGGTCAGGAACATAGACAACCCACCCAACTCACACCCTGACCACACTAAAACAAAGACATAATAAAAGACCTAAGGTCAGGAACATAGACAACCCACCCAACTCACACCCTGACCACACTAAAACAAAGACATAATAAAAGACCTAAGGTCAGGAACATAGACAACCCACCCAACTCACACCCTGACCACACTAAAACAAAGACATAATAAAAGACCTAAGGTCAGGAACATAGACAACCCACCCAACTCACACCCTGACCACACTAAAACAAAGACATAATAAAAGACCTAAGGTCAGGAACATAGACAACCCACCCAACTCACACCCTGACCACACTAAAACAAAGACATAATAAAAGACCTAAGGTCAGGAACATAGACAACCCACCCAACTCACACCCTGACCACACTAAAACAAAGACATAATAAAAGACCTAAGGTCAGGAACATAGACAACCCACCCAACTCACACCCTGACCACACTAAAACAAAGACATAATAAAAGACCTAAGGTCAGGAACATAGACAACCCACCCAACTCACACCCTGACCACACTAAAACAAAGACATAATAAAAGACCTAAGGTCAGGAACATAGACAACCCACCCAACTCACACCCTGACCACACTAAAACAAAGACATAATAAAAGACCTAAGGTCAGGAACATAGACAACCCACCCAACTCACACCCTGACCACACTAAAACAAAGACATAATAAAAGACCTAAGGTCAGGAACATAGACAACCCACCCAACTCACACCCTGACCACACTAAAACAAAGACATAATAAAAGACCTAAGGTCAGGAACATAGACAACCCACCCAACTCACACCCTGACCACACTAAAACAAAGACATAATAAAAGACCTAAGGTCAGGAACATAGACAACCCACCCAACTCACACCCTGACCACACTAAAACAAAGACATAATAAAAGACCTAAGGTCAGGAACATAGACAACCCACCCAACTCACACCCTGACCACACTAAAACAAAGACATAATAAAAGACCTAAGGTCAGGAACATAGACAACCCACCCAACTCACACCCTGACCACACTAAAACAAAGACATAATAAAAGACCTAAGGTCAGGAACATAGACAACCCACCCAACTCACACCCTGACCACACTAAAACAAAGACATAATAAAAGACCTAAGGTCAGGAACATAGACAACCCACCCAACTCACACCCTGACCACACTAAAACAAAGACATAATAAAAGACCTAAGGTCAGGAACATAGACAACCCACCCAACTCACACCCTGACCACACTAAAACAAAGACATAATAAAAGACCTAAGGTCAGGAACATAGACAACCCACCCAACTCACACCCTGACCACACTAAAACAAAGACATAATAAAAGACCTAAGGTCAGAACGTGACAAGAACCTTATAAAGAGATCTTCCGTGAGCTATTTAGACTTTGTAAGATTTCTGTTGTCACACCAGTCAGCAGTGCTTCTCGCGAGAGAAGCTTCACAGTTTTAAAACGGATTCAAATCAAATCAAATGTTATTTGTCACATACACATGATTAGCAGATGTTAATGCGAGTAAGAGTAATAATAGATTCTACAGTCTAACAACACCTTTATATTCTGGTTGGAACGCCGTCAGATAATATGAAGGCTGCAGAAAAACAACGTTGTTTAATGTCTATGCTTTAGGCTCCGTTTATAAAGGAACGACGCAATGTGTGTGTGTGTGTGTGTGTGTGTGTGTGTGTGTGTGTGTGTGTGTGTGTGTGTGTGTGTGTGTGGTTCTAAACCCGTTTTTTATTTATTTGACTGTACTGGTTCAGATCATTATGATTCATGAATATCAACCCAAATACACAGTTGTAATAACATTTCGCCCACTGAGTTAATTACCGACTAATTTATTACACTGGTTTAAAATGATAGGTTACTAACCTTCATACCGCAGCCGTATAAGTCATTCAATTGTAACAGTAATTAGCTGGCTACAGTATTAACGAGCCTGCATGAAAAATACACAGTTGCCAGTTAAATAATTCTCTATTTGTTCATCAAGTGCTACTGTCAGGCCTACTATCGTGTAGGATATAAACAGAGGTGGGTCTAATAGCTTATTAAACGTCAAAAACACACAGCAATAACTATTTCGCTGTCGTATCTTGGTGTTCATTGTCGGTCAGTGACGCTGCCGTGAAGAGAAGCTTTACTAAAAGCATCTTGCAATCGAAAGTGACTGACTGGTTGTTTTTCCAGCGAGGAGTTCAGAGTTTCACCGCTGAGCCGTGAAATGAGGAAGAACAGCTGATGTAGCACGGCGGCAGACATCACACACACACACACACACACACACACACACACACACACACACACACACACACACACACACACACACACACACACACACACACACACACACACACAGCCCGGCTTCGACCTGTGCAGAGTGGTGGGGGGAGGGGAGCTTTCCTTTCACGCCCGGACAGAAAATCCGCTCAACTAAGTCCACAAAACTTAAAAGCGTTGTTACTTTTACTTGTGAATGAGTTTAAGGAATTTATTGTAGGCCCTATTTTAAAAAAAATAAAATAAAAATAAATAGTATATTAGCCTGTAACTTATCGAGTTGTTTTTTAAAGTCTACTACCCATGAAGGATTGCTTGACCCCTTCAGAATGCCTGGTTGAAAACAGTGGTTATGCATTGAATACACCCAGGGATTAGCACGTTACATGAACATGACCACTGGAGTACAACTCGAGGCAAGTGACCAACATGAATAAGTAACTTCCTTTAAAACGTCGATAGAATGCAATGGTTGCCGCCTGAAAACAGTCCAGTATTTTAGCGGCGTTTCAGCGCTGTCCATGGTGCTACTTTCCCCACATAGTGGCTATAGCCCCCACTCTGTTGCCGCCTGTGTTTTACTGTATCCGTTGGATCACTTGCTGTGTTTTACAAGCGGTAATTATATCGTAATATGTATTCCAGACCTATTTTCCAGTATTGTAGAACACCACGCAACACTACTCAGCTGCGTCCCCCCCCCCCCCTTATTAATTTGTATTCGAAACTAGCCTTCTCTAGACTAGGTTACTCCTGTGGTGTTTTCTCTTTGAGTTGATTTGAAAAGCATAGCAACGCTATCTCTGTTTCACATCAACTCTCAACTCACATCCTCCCCGTGGCCGACCGACACAGACCCACTCCGAGGCACTGATTGGCTGCTCGCCGCCCCACCTCGCGTCGGTCTGAAGCCATATGCAGCAGCGGAAAAGTCCTGATTGGCACAGCCCGCACCCCCTTCGCGCAGCACGCCAAAAGGAGCTCCAATGGCGGCTTGACCTGTGTGGCTTGGAGGAGGGAGGACGCGGGAGGCTAGGGGGAGGGAGGAAGACAAATCCTTGAGCACAGGGTGAGGGGTGTCAGATTAGAAAAAGGAGAAATGTATTTGTGTGAGCAAAACGTCACACTCGGTAGGCTACTTGCTGTTAGCTATATGACCCGTTTCTCTCTCTCTCTCAGAACAAAATGGCTAACTGCCCCTCTACAGCCCGATCTCTGTGTTACAACCGAGTGTTGGTATAATTCAGATGATGTGCTACTAACTTCAGACCGCTTGTTTATATTCATTTGCTCTTCTGTATGCTACTTAGAAAGACACAGAAAGATGTGGAATTATTTAAGACTATAATGCTTTTAACACATAATTCATTAGGCCTTTATGTACTAAGCTGGCACACACAAGATCACATGTTGATAACTGCAGTGAACAATTCTTAACTGGGCATCTAAGCACATAGGCCTATAAGGAACAGAGGTGTATGTCTGTTGGTGTCCAGGCTGACTAGCTAAATCAATAAGGGGAGAGAACATAACCTTTAAATGACCTCAGCTTCACTTCTCCTGGCGCTTTTACAGGTCAGAGTGGTCTTAGAATAAACTGGAGCAATGAATAACTCATTTTCCTCTCCATGAAATGCCCAATGTCCCTCTGAGTGTGTTTACAGACCCAATGTCCCTCTGAGTGTGTTACAGACCCAATGTCCCTCTGAGTGTGTTAAGACCCAATGTCCCTCTGAGTGTGTTAAGACCCAATGTCCCTCTGAGTGTGTTACAGACCCAATGTCCCTCTGAGTGTGTTACAGACCCAATGTCCCTCTGAGTGTGTTACAGACCCAATGTCCCTCTGAGTGTGTTACAGACCCAATGTCCCTCTGAGTGTGTTAAAGACCCAATGTCCCTCTGAGTGTGTTACCCAGACCCAATGTCCCTCTGAGTGTGTTACAGACCCAATGTCCCTCTGAGTGTGTTACAGACCCAATGTCCCTCTGAGTGTGTTACAGACCCAATGTCCCTCTGAGTGTGTTACAGACCCAATGTCCCTCTGAGTGTGTTACAGACCCAATGTCCCTCTGAGTGTGTTACAGACCCAATGTCCCTCTGAGTGTGTTACAGACCCAATGTCCCTCTGAGTGTGTTACAGACCCAATGTCCCTCTGAGTGTGTTACAGACCCAATGTCCCTCTGAGTGTGTTACAGACCCAATGTCCCTCTGAGTGTGTTACAGACCCAATGTCCCTCTGAGTGTGTTACAGACCCAATGTCCCTCTGAGTGTGTTACAGACCCAATGTCCCTCTGAGTGTGTTACAGACCCAATGTCCCTCTGAGTGTGTTACAGACCCAATGTCCCTCTGAGTGTGTTAAGACCCAATGTCCCTCTGAGTGTGTTAAAGACCCAATGTCCCTCTGAGTGTGTTACAGACCCAATGTCCCTCTGAGTGTGTTAAGACCCAATGTCCCTCTGAGTGTGTTAAGACCCAATGTCCCTCTGAGTGTGTTACAGACCCAATGTCCCTCTGTTACAGACCCAATGTCCCTCTGTTACAGACCCAATGTCCCTCTGAGTGTGTTACCAAGACCCAATGTCCCTCTGAGTGTGTTAAAGACCCAATGTCCCTCTGAGTGTGTTAAGACCCAATGTCCCTCTGAGTGTGTTAAGACCCAATGTCCCTCTGAGTGTGTTAAAGACCCAATGTCCCTCTGAGTGTGTTAAGACCCAATGTCCCTCTGAGTGTGTTACAGACCCAATGTCCCTCTGAGTGTGTTAAAGACCCAATGTCCCTCTGAGTGTGTTAAAGACCCAATGTCCCTCTGAGTGTGTTAAGACCCAATGTCCCTCTGAGTGTGTTAAAGACCCAATGTCCCTCTGAGTGTGTTAAAGACCCAATGTCCCTCTGAGTGTGTTACAGACCCAAGTGTGTTACAGACCCAATGTCCCTCTGAGTGTGTTACAGACCCAATGTCCCTCTGAGTGTGTTACAGACCCAATGTCCCTCTGAGTGTGTTACAGACCCAATGTCCCTCTGAGTGTGTTAAGACCCAATGTCCCTCTGAGTGTGTTACAGACCCAATGTCCCTCTGAGTGTGTTACAGACCCAATGTCCCTCTGAGTGTGTTAAGACCCAATGTCCCTCTGAGTGTGTTACAGACCCAATGTCCCTCTGAGTGTGTTACAGACCCAATGTCCCTCTGAGTGTGTTACAGACCCAATGTCCCTCTGAGTGTGTTAAAGACCCAATGTCCCTCTGAGTGTGTTACAGACCCAATGTCCCTCTGAGTGTGTTACAGACCCAATGTCCCTCTGAGTGTGTTACAGACCCAATGTCCCTCTGAGTGTGTTACAGACCCAATGTCCCTCTGAGTGTGTTAAAGACCCAATGTCCCTCTGAGTGTGTTAAAGACCCAATGTCCCTCTGAGTGTGTTACAGACCCAATGTCCCTCTGAGTGTGTTACAGACCCAATGTCCCTCTGAGTGTGTTACAGACCCAATGTCCCTCTGAGTGTGTTACAGACCCAATGTCCCTCTGAGTGTGTTAAAGACTCAATGTCCCTCTGAGTGTGTTACAGACCCAATGTCCCTCTGAGTGTGTTAAAGACCCAATGTCCCTCTGAGTGTGTTAAAGACCCAATGTCCCTCTGAGTGTGTTACAGACCCAATGTCCCTCTGAGTGTGTTAAAGACCCAATGTCCCTCTGAGTGTGTTAAAGACCCAATGTCCCTCTGAGTGTGTTACAGACCCAATGTCCCTCTGAGTGTGTTAAAGACCCAATGTCCCTCTGAGTGTGTTAAGACCCAATGTCCCTCTGAGTGTGTTAAGACCCAATGTCCCTCTGAGTGTGTTACAGACCCAATGTCCCTCTGAGTGTGTTAAGACCCAATGTCCCTCTGAGTGTGTTAAGACCCAATGTCCCTCTGAGTGTGTTACAGACCCAATGTCCCTCTGAGTGTGTTACAGACCCAATGTCCCTCTGAGTGTGTTAAGACCCAATGTCCCTCTGAGTGTGTTAAAGACCCAATGTCCCTCTGAGTGTGTTAAAGACCCAATGTCCCTCTGAGTGTGTTAAAGCCCCAATGTCCCTCTGAGTGTGTTAAGACCCAATGTCCCTCTGAGTGTGTTAAAGACCCAATGTCCCTCTGAGTGTGTTAAGACCCAATGTCCCTCTAAGTGTGTTACAGACCCAATGTCCCTCTGAGTGTGTTAAAGACCCAATGTCCCTCTGAGTGTGTTAAGACCCAATGTCCCTCTGAGTGTGTTAAAGAGCATTTCTTTGGGGGGGGGGGCGTAGCTGTATATTTACTTCAGTAACAACCTAGTAGTAACATATTAGAACATAACAATGAACACAATGTAAGTCTATTATTCTACACGTGATAAAGCCTAACCTTATGCACATTACTGGACTTAATAAAATAGTTATCTATCCTGGATTTAATAAAATAGTTATCTATCCTGGATTTAATAAAATAGTTATCTATCCTGGATTTAATAAAATAGTTATCTATCCTGGACTTAATTAATAAAATAGTTATCTATCCTGGACTTAAGAAAATAGTTATCTATCCTGGACTTAATAAAATAGTTATCTATCCTGGACTTAAGAAAAATAGTTATCTATCCTTGCAATATTGTGGACAGCCTGAGTGTATTTTATTCAGGAGTGCGCATGACTGAGTGTATGCTTTTGTGACCGAGGGGGAGAGAAAGACAGACGAGGGGAGAGTTCTGTTCTTTCACTGCTCCATCCGGGAATTTTCGAATTAGCATTGACAGCCGAAGCGCAACTTTTCCCCAGGCAAAGTGAAATCAAGCCGCTCACTCGGACAAAATATAGTCCCCACTATTCAACTAAAAATGATCAAAAGAAAAATAAATCGACCGTTTGGAGAGGATGCGTCGACGCGGCGTTATTTTTAGAGTGGATCTGTCCAGGTGCTGAAACCTTTCCCCCGTGTTTAGAGCACTTTGCTCAGCGGCGTAAAGTGAGTGATGAGCCCTCTACACAGCAAAGAAGCAAGAACTTGCTTTGCAGCCTGAGTAGTTCTTCTTTCGATTGTTATTGTCGCTTTAAAAAAAACATTTTAATTCACTTAAACTTCACATTGATTACATCGAAAGTGGTACAAAAGTGTTTTTGAAGTCGGAACATGGAACTACAATGCCTGCAAGAGGCGTTGAAAGTCGAGATCCAATGTCATCAGGTAAAAACGAAACATCGTTTCATTCTACCCCTTATTTGTGGTCTTTTGAGCGAGCGAGGGGTGTAGAGAGGAAACAAATCTCAGAGGGATCAAACGTGAGATGTTTGTTTTCCCAGCGAGAAAAAGAGTATGTGCTCTGTTATGCTTAGCTTGTATGTTCGTGCGACGCCATAAACATGCACTTTCAGATGAGAGTGGGATACTTTTTAGACTACTTTGTTATTGTCGTGGGTCTGTTTCGAGCATCAAGAACTAGGTTGTAATAATGCGGTGGTCCTGTGTGGCGAGCAGGACGCGACCTGAATATTTATGAGCTGTAGAAACCGACTCGCTCCTAATGCTTCGCTGCTTTGATCTTGTCTTTACACACTAAACTTGAAACACTTTTTCTAATTCCTCTTTCGTTTTTTTTTCTTCCTCCGGTTAGAAACTAGTTGCACAGATGAAGCAAGACCCGCAGGTAAATGTCTATTTGTGAAAGCCTTGTAATCGTCCTCTAGACACGGCTGGTTAGGGTTAGGGACTGTGGCAGGAAACTTTATCAGCATTAAATCTCTTTATTGTCTTGTTGTAAACCCTGTTTACTTAGCAGAGTTTCCACCTGCTTTGTCCTCAAATGTGACTTTGGTTTATAACGCAACGGCATAAGTTTGAAACGTGTCGACATTGTTAGGTTACACTTGGTGTTTTGGTCCCATTTATAATCTTATTATTTGACTGATGATGTTTTTGTTTAATTGTAGGATGGAGAGCTTAAGAAACAACTACACGAAAGACACGACAGAATAACAGCCCTTAGCGAAAAACAAGTAAGAAAACCCCCAAAGCTTTATTATACACTAGTGTTGGCTATAATCATCATTCATGTCACGGCAATAGTCTTGTATTGTGTGAGACCGTTATGTTCAGGACAATGTGCTTGTTTAAAAAAAAAAAGGTTTCAAAAGTAAAGGCATTGATTTAGTCTTTGCTCCCCCTTTAAAGTCGTTGTGTTGTAGAATTCCTCAACGTAATCTGCTGATTCTGTCCGGATACTCTTTAAGTTGTGTAACATGAAATGTTGAAAAATGTAGCGTCCATTTTGAGTAAGTCGACATGTTTCAGGAGAGTAAAGAAAGGAGATGCTCAAGTATCCGGTCTGGACTTTTTTTTTTTTTTTTTTTTTACACATCAAGCATCACGTTTTTACTATTCTGACTATTCGTAGATATTCATCGCCGAATGAATACGTATTGTTTTGTTGCTTCTAAATTGACTTTATTTGTTACTTTATAGCCAGTCGTGGGGTATTATTTATTCTTGGTCACATGACGGTAAAGGTTGCTTTTGATTCGATCGCAGCTTACACTTTCATTATTTTTTTTATTTTTTTACTACATCTAGTATCAAATTGGCCAAGATGAACTTCCATCTTGTAATAAGTGATTTAAACGTATTTGTATGTATTCCTAATGAGTCATTTGAAAGGTAAAGAGAAACACTAAAGTACAGCTCTTCCGCCCAGGAGAACGGGAGCTTTCAGCACCACAGAACAGATGCCGTTGAACGCTTAAAGTCACAACACTGCCTGGCTCAATATATGAAGTTACCGAAGCCACTAAGGAACACAAAACAGACATATAATGTGTAAATATATGTTGTAGAAGTCAAATCAATCGATGTTGAATCATTTTAGTTCATTATAAAGGGTTTTTGCGTTGGCCTAAGTTAGATCGATCCTGTTTCTTCAGGAATGCAGTTTTCAGCACTTGAGCCCTGAACAGCGCCTTGATTTTCTCCACCATTCGCTGTTGAACGTTTCCTGTAAAGCAGAAGACAAACTCATTTAGGCAGCTTATGCAGAGAAACAATGCTTATATTTTCACGTAGTTGGTTATCTATTTACACGAGGTTGATCTTTCCAGTGAATGTATTTGTTGTAGTGTTTTACGCAAAGCGCCTTAGTTTGGTAGTGGATGCTTCCATTTTGTGCCGAGAAGGGGTGTTGGTTCCTTCCTAACATGGAGAAAAAGTCTGCGGAGTTTCTCGGAGAGGGGGGATGGGCCCCATTCATGCCGAACATTACCATTTTGATTGCTTTGATGCTGTTTATAGAGGAGGGGGAGGGGAGAGAGAAAAGAGAGAGCCCCGAGTCAGCAGCAGCGCAGCCTGGGATGTTTAATCACTGTTTAGCGCCGATTCTCCTTATTTTATTAGCGGAATATGACCTATAGTTTACTCTGCTCTAGCGATGCTTGCTGCTACCAGAGAAAATCTGCTTTTTACACCGTCATAGATGTTGTTGTTGTTGTTGTTGTAGGGCACTGACATTACATATCACCTGAAGAATAGGCTTTTGTTTACTTTTGTTTAAGTCAATTTTGAGATGTTAAAAGATAGCTTTGTTAGGTCAACATATGTGTAATAATTTAGCCTATTCATTTAGCATATGATTCGCTTTCTTTCTTTCTTTCTTTCTTTCTTTCTTTCTCTTAAATTAAAAGTGTATTTTGCTTGAGTGGCTTTTGTTTTATAAAAATGACATAAAATTAATACTTAACATAGTGACTTTATAGTCATCCAGACGTTATAATGCATATGCCAATGTTCTGACGGTGGCTAGTAAATACTAGTCCCTCTGTTAAACCAAACTACTCTACAAACACGAGGCAGAAAGTGTACAGTATGCATCATATATCTATGAGGATGCAGGCCTGTGTATGTTTCTATCCTAGGTTTTGTTGAGGGACAGTGTGAAGACAGAGAGGAGCAGGTTGTTGAGGGACGGTGTGAAGACAGAGAGGAGCAGGTTGTTGAGGGACGGTGTGAAGACAGAGAGGAGCAGGTTGTTGAGGGACAGTGTGAAGACAGAGAGGAGCAGGTTGTTGAGGGACGGTGTGAATACAGAGAGGAGCAGGTTGTTGAGGGACAGAGAGGAGCAGGTTGTGAATAGAGAGAGGAGCAGGTTGTTGAGGGACGGTGTGAAGACAGAGAGGAGCAGGTTGTTGAGGGACGGTGTGAAGACAGAGAGGAGCAGGTTGTTGAGGGACGGTGTGAAGACAGAGAGGAGCAGGTTGTTGAGGGACGGTGTGAATAGAGAGAGGAGCAGGTTGTTGAGGGACGGTGTGAAGACAGAGAGGAGCAGGTTGTTGAGGGACAGTGTGAATACAGAGAGGAGCAGGTTGTTGAGGGACGGTGTGAATAGAGAGAGGAGCAGGTTGTTGAGGGACGGTGTGAATAGAGAGAGGAGCAGGTTGTTGAGGGACAGTGTGAATACAGAGAGGAGCAGGTTGTTGAGGGACAGTGTGAATAGAGAGAGGAGCAGGTTGTTGAGGGACGGTGTGAATAGAGAGAGGAGCAGGTTGTTGAGGGACAGTGTGAAGAGAGAGAGGAGCAGGTTGTTGAGGGACAGTGTGAATAGAGAGAGGAGCAGGTTGTTGAGGGACGGTGTGAAGACAGAGAGGAGCAGGTTGTTGAGGGACGGTGTGAATAGAGAGAGGAGCAGGTTGTTAAAGTAGTGCACTATATAGGGAATAGGGCTCTGGTCTAAAGTAGTGCACTATATAGGGAATAGGGCTCTGGTCTAAAGTAGTGCACTATATAGGGAATAGGGCTCTGGTCTAAAGTAGTGCACTATATAGGGAATAGGGCTCTGGTCTATAGTAGTGCACTATATAGGGAATAGGGCTCTGGTCTAAAGTAGTGTATTATATAGGGAATAGGGTGCCTTAAAGCCCTGGTCTAAAGTAGTGCACTATATAGGAGATAGGGCTCTGGTCTATAGTAGTGCACTATATAGGGAATAGGGCTCTGGTCTATAGTAGTGCACTATATAGAGAATAGGGCTCTGGTCTAAAGTAGTGCACTATATAGGGAATAGGGCTCTGGTCTAAAGTAGTGCACTATATAGGGAATAGGGCTCTGGTCTATAGTAGTGCACTATATAAGGAATAGGGCTCTGGTCTAAAGTCGTGCACTATATAGGGAATAGGGTTCTGGTCTAAAGTAGTGCACTATACTGTTCTGTCAGGTAGCAGAGACTACATTAATGTGAATGATTGTAATCAGTCTGTTCTGTCAGGTAGCAGAGACTACAGTAATGTGTAGTTCTTTGGGTGGCCTACTGGGACCCGGCTGGTAACCTGACTGCTAGGTTTATGTTATTAATAACAGTAGTAGTAACAATGTTAACCTGACTGCTAGGTTCATGTTATTAATAACAGTAAGGCTAGTAACCTGACTGCTAGGTTTATGTTATTAATAACAGTAAGGCTAGTAACCTGACTGCTAGGTTTATGTTATTAATAACAGTAAGGCTGGTAACCTGACTGCTAGGTTTATGTTATTAATAACAGTAGTAGTAACAATGTTAACCTGACTCCAGCTGATTTCAATGGACCACCACTCTGTCAGACTGACTGTAAAGTAGGTCTACTTTGAAAGGCAGATTTGGTCGGCCATTATTCCTCACGTTTGGCTCTGTGTCTCAATGTGCTGATCATTAAGTCCTGGTAGTTCTTAGGCTGTATGGAGATGACTGGTATCAGTTATTTATCTGTTTCCTGTTTTACCTACTGTCAGGGGGAGCAGGAAGGTACCAGTTATTTATCTGTTTCCTGTTTTACCTACTGTCAGGGGGAGCAGGAGGGTACCAGTTATTTATCTGTTTCCTGTTTTACCTACTGTCAGGGGGAGCAGGAGGGTACCAGTTATTTATCTGTTTCCTGTTTTACCAAGGCTGCTGTCAGGGAGAGCAGGAAGGTACCAGTTATTTATCTGTTTCCTGTTTTCTGCTGTTAGGGGAAGCAGGGAGGGAAGAAGTAACCGTTAACAGCTACTTAGTTATCCTGTTGTTTGCGTTGTAGTTAGAGGTGCATTAAAATGACAGTGGTAGAGGAAGTCATGCACGTTGAAAATAACACACAAAGAGGGAGCAGGAGGAGGGAGATTTATCTGGAGAAGGGAGAGAGAGAGAGAGGAGGGAGGGAGAGAGACCAAGGAGAGAGAGAGAGAGAGAGAGAGGAGAGGGAGAGAGAGAGAGAGGGGAAGGGGAGAGAGAGGGAGAGAGAGAGAGAGAGATCCTGTTGGGGGAGAGAGAGGGGAGAGAGAGAGAGAGAGAGTGGTAGAGGAGAGAGAGAGAGAGAGAAATAAGAGAGAGAGAGAGAGAGAGAGAGAGAGAGAGAGAGAGAGAGAGAGAGAGAGAGAGAGAGGGGGAGAGAGAGAGAGAGAGAGAGGGGAGAGAGAGAGGGGGGAGAGGAGAGAGAGAGAGAGAGGGGGAGAGAGAGAGAGAGAGAGGAGGGGGAGAGAGAGAGAGAGGAGAGAGGGGAGAGAGAGAGAGAGAGAGAGAGAGAGAGACAGAGAGAGAGAGAGGGGGAGAGAGAGGGGAGAGAGAGAGAGGGGAGAGAGAGAGAGAGAGGGGGGGGAGAGAGAGGGAGAGAGAGAGAGAGAGGGGAGAGAGAGAGAGAGAGAGAGAGAGAGTGAGAGAGAGAGGAGAGAGAGAGGGGGAGAGGGGGATAGAGAGATCAGATGTAAGCTACTTATGAGAGAAAGATTGCCAGGATGGGTGTACACACACACACACACACACACACAGGACACACACACACACACACACACACACACACACACACACACACACACACACACACACACACACACACACACACACACACACACACACAGAGTCAAAAGAAAGAAACATTTAGAAAAAGGGGGTGGAGAAGAGTGAGAAAGAACCAGAAAGATAGAGGAGGAGAGAGGGAGGAGGGGGGGGAGGGAGGGGGGGGAGGGGGAGGGAGGGGGAGGGAGGGAGGGAGGGGGGGGGGAGGGAGGAGAAGGGGGGAGGGAGGGAGGGAGGGAGGGAGGGAGGGAGGGAGGGAGGGAGGGAGGGAGGGAGGGAGGGAGGGAGGGAGGGAGGGAGGGAGGGAGGGAGGGAGGAAGGGAGGGAGGGAGGGAGGTAGGAAAGAAGGAAAGAAGGAAGGGAGGAAGGAAGGAAGGAAAGAAGGGAGTGAGGAAGGGAGGAAGGAAGGAAAGAAAGAAGGAAAGAAGGAAGAGAGGAAGGGAGGAAGGAAGGAAGGGACAAAGGGAGGAAGGAAGGGAGGGAGGGAGGGAGGGAGGAAAGAAGGAAAGAAGGAAGTGAGGAAGGAAGGAAGGAAAGAAGGGAGTGAGGAAGGGAGGAAGGAAGGAAAGAAAGAAGGAAAGAAGGAAGAGAGGAAGGGAGGAAGGAAGGAAGGGACAAAGGGAGGAAGGAAGGGAAGGGAGGAAGGGAGGAAGGGAGGAAGGGAGGGAGGGAGGGAGTGAAGAAAGAAGGGAGGAAGGTTTCCAGAGGGAAGTGAAGAAGGCTGGTCAGATAAATAAGGAGACTGTATGAGAGGAGATCAGAGGAATATCCAGTCACTAAGAGCAGTGAGACAGTTACTGTATGAGAGGAGACATAGTGCACTACTTTATACTACAGCCCTATTCCCTATGTAGTACACTACTTTAGACCAGAGCCCTATTCCCTATATAGTACACTACTTTAGACCAGAGCCCTATTCCCTTTGTAGTACACTGCTATAGACCAGGGCCCTATTCCCTATATAGTGCACTACTTTATACTACAGCTCTATTCCCTATATAGTGCACTACTTTATACTACAGCCCTATTCCCTATATAGTACACTACTTTATACTACAGCCCTATATAGTGCACTACTTTATACTACAGCTCTATTCCCTATATAGTGCACTACTTTATACTACAGCTCTATTCCCTATATAGTGCACTACTTTATACTACAGCCCTATTCCCTATATAGTACACTACTTTATACTACAGCCCTATATAGTGCACTACTCTATACTACAGCTCTATTCCCTATATAGTACACTACTTTATACTACACTACCCAGACTCCTTGCTCCACCCAAACGCGAGGCCACGCCCACGGACGTTAGTTTTTTAAAATCCACAATGAGTCTGGATCTGAGTCCCTCCCCGATGATTTGTAGAACACAAACACATTCTAAGTGTTCTGATTGGTCCCAGAAACAGGAAGTTGGTAGTAGAGGTGAATAGGGGAGAACAGGCTCGTGGTAATGGCCGGAAGCGGAATCAGTGGAACGGTATTAAATACGTCACACGTGGTTTCCATGGTTTCCGTGGTTTCCGTGGTTTCCAGGTGTTTGATGACGTTCCATTTGCTCCGTTTTCCGGACTCTTCTATGAGCCGTCCTCCCTTCAGCAGCCTCCTGTGATTGGACCAGAGCCAGAACATACGTGGGTAAAGGAGGCATTTAGAAAATAAGACAATGGCTTACTTTGATTTATTTGTTTACAGATGATCCAATCGCTGATGACTTTGTTTTTGACGTCAGACTGCAGAATGAACATTGAGCAGTGGGAGAGTTCAGTTTGAGTCGTCAGGGGACCACTATATAGGGAACAGGGAGTTATTGGGTGTCCCGAGTGGCGCAGAGGTCTAAGGCACTGCGTTCTCAGTGCGTCACTACAGACCCTGGTTCGTTTCTACGGCTGTGGCGCAAGCGGCCGGGATCGGGAGTCCCATAGGCCCGGAGCATAGTCCCAGTGTCGTCCGGGTTTGTGTTTGGCCATCCATCGTAAAAAACAATTTGTTCTTAAACGGACTTGCCTAGTTAATTAAAGGGTTAAAATAATTTGGGACCAGTCTGTGTGAAAGCACAGCAGGGGGTTTCCTACAGAGAGTTTCATCATGTTGTCAGACTGAACCTGATATGTTACACCTGTTAGGAGAGGCGGAGTGTGGCCCAGGGAACACTGCCGTCTGATTGGTCTGTCCCACCTGTGGCAGTCTGTTAGAGGCTGCTGTGATTGGTGGAGGAAGAGGTAGAGCCAGGCAGAGGGTCAGGTTAGGCCAGTGTGTAGACTACCCACGATGCCCTCTGTCTAAACAAGTTGTTATTTTGTATTAAATGGCTGTAATTGTCTGTGTGGTGACGATGCAGAGAGCAGTAGTGTGTTGGCTCATGTCCGAGGCCTAAGGAGACGTTGTTCAGTATGCCGTCATCACAGAGGTCAGGCTGTTAGGATCACACGTTACGACGTAGGCCCCTGGCTCCTGATGTA
The DNA here is from genome assembly GCF_018296145.1 of Oncorhynchus tshawytscha. NCBI lineage: Eukaryota > Metazoa > Chordata > Actinopteri > Salmoniformes > Salmonidae > Oncorhynchus > Oncorhynchus tshawytscha. The sequence continues at coordinate 136,435 of NW_024609556.1, forward strand.
AATATAAACACTGGTATTCCTACATCGCCCAAAACACATTGTGGTTACATGGCTGTGATGTAACCGCTGGCCCGCCTTGTTAAAACCCTACGCTGTGCTACAGTGGCTCTTCTCCCCCTCCACTCCCTCCCCCTCCCCCAGTGGGAACTAGTAATACGGCTCTTCTCCCCCTCCACTCCCTCCCCCTCCCCCAGTGGGAACTAGTAATACGGCTCTTCTCCCCCTCCACTACCTCCCCCCCCCCCCCCCCAGTGGGAACTAGTAATACGGCTCTTCTCCCCCTCCACTCCCTCCCCCTCCCCCAGTGGGAACTAGTAATACGGCTCTTCTCCCCCTCCACTACCTCCCCCTCCCCCAGTGGGAACTAGTAATACGGCTCTTCTCCCCCTCCACTCCCCCCTCCCCCTCCCCCAGTGGGAACTAGTCATACGGCTCTTCTCCCTCCTCCACTACCTCCCCCTCCCCCCCCCCAGTGGGAACTAGTAATACGGCTCTTCTCCCCCTCCACTCCCTCCCCCTCCCCCAGTGGGAACTAGTAATACGGCTCTTCTCCCCCTCCACTCCCTCCCCCTCCCCCAGTGGGAACTAGTAATACGGCTCTTCTCCCCCTCCACTACCTCCCCCCCCCCCTCCCCCAGTGGGAACTAGTAATACGGCTCTTCTCCCCCCCCCTCCCCTCCCCCCCCCTCCACTACCTCCCCCCCCCCCCCCCCAGTGGGAACTAGTAATATGGCTCTTCTCCCTCCTCCACTACCTCCCCCTCCCCCAGTGGGAACTAGTAATACGGCTCTTCTCCCCCTCCACTACCTCCCCCTCCCCCAGTGGGAACTAGTAATACGGCTCTTCTCCCCCTCCACTCCCTCCCCCTCCCCCAGTGGGAACTAGTAATACGGCTCTTCTCCCTCCTCCACTACCCCCCCTCCCCCAGTGGGAACTAGTAATACGGCTCTTCTCTACCTCCCCCCCCCCTCCCCCAGTGGGAACTAGTAATACGGCTCTTCTCCCCCTCCACTCCCTCCCCCTCCCCCAGTGGGAACTAGTAATACGGCTCTTCTCCCCCTCCACTCCCTCCCCCTCCCCCAGTGGGAACTAGTAATACGGCTCTTCTCCCCCTCCACTACCTCCCCCTCCCCCAGTGGGAACTAGTAATACGGCTCTTCTCCCCCTCCACTCCCTCCCCCTCCCCCTGGGAACCGGCTCCCCCCCCCTCCACTACCTCCCCCTCCCCCTCCCCCAGTGGGAACTAGTAATACGGCTCTTCTCCCCCTCCACTACCTCCCCCCCCCCTCCCCAGTGGGAACTAGTAATACGGCTCTTCTCCCCCTCCACTCCCTCCCCCTCCCCCCCTCCCCCTCCACTACCTCCCCCTCCACTACCCCCCTCCCCCAGTGGGAACTAGTAATACGGCTCTTCTCCCTCCTCCACTCCCCCTCCCCCCTCCCCCAGTGGGAACTAGTAATACGGCTCTTCTCCCTCCCCCTCCCTCCCCCTCGGCTCCTCCCCCTCCCCCTCCCCCCCCCAGTGGGAACTAGTAATACGGCTCTTCTCCCCCTCCCTCCCTCCCCCCTCCCCCAGTGGGAACTAGTAATACGGCTCTTCTCCCCCTCCACTCCCTCCCCCTCCCCCTCCCCCCAGTGGGAACTAGTAATACGGCTCTTCTCCCCCTCCACTCCCTCCCCCTCCCCCAGTGGGAACTAGTAATACGGCTCTTCTCCCTCCTCCACTACCTCCCCCCCCTCCCCAGTGGGAACTAGTAATACGGCTCTTCTCCCCCTCCACTCCCTCCCCCCCCCTCCCCCAGTGGGAACTAGTCATACGGCTCTTCTCCCTCCTCCACTACCCCCCCTCCCCCCCCCTCCCCCAGTGGGAACTAGTAATACGGCTCTTCTCCCTCCTCCACTACCTCCCCCCCCCTCCCCCAGTGGGAACTAGTAATACGGCTCTTCTCCCCCCTCCACTCCCTCCCCCCTCCCCCAGTGGGAACTAGTAATACGGCTCTTCTCCCCCTCCACTCCCTCCCTCCCCCTCCCCCAGTGGGAACTAGTAATACGGCTCTTCTCCCCCCTCCACTACCTCCCCCCCTCCCCCTCCCCCAGTGGGAACTAGTAATACGGCTCTTCTCCCCCTCCACTCCCTCCCCCTCCCCCAGTGGGAACTAGTCATACGGCTCTTCTCCCCCTCCACTACCTCCCCCTCCCCCAGTGGGAACTAGTAATACGGCTCTTCTCCCCCTCCACTACCTCCCCCTCCCCCAGTGGGAACTAGTAATACGGCTCTTCCCCCTCCCCCTCCCTCCCTCCCCCCTCCCCCTCCCCCAGTGGGAACTAGTAACACGGCTCTTCTACCCCCTCCACTCCCTCCCCCTCCCCCTCCCCCAGTGGGAACTAGTAATACGGCTCTTCTCCCCCTCCACTACCTCCCCCTCCCCCAGTGGGAACTAGTAATACGGCTCTTCTCCCCCTCCACTACCTCCCCCTCCCCCTCCCCCAGTGGGAACTAGTAATACGGCTCTTCTCCCCCTCCACTCCCTCCCCCTCCCCCAGTGGGAACTAGTAATACGGCTCTTCTCCCTCCTCCCTCCCTCCCTCCCCCTCCCCCAGTGGGAACTAGTAATACGGCTCTTCTCCCCCTCCACTCCCTCCCCCCTCCCTTCCACTTCCCCCCTGGTCAGACCCAGGCCTGCTGGGCCGGGGTTCAGGGAGGGGGAACCAAGTCTGGCAGTACATCCTAAACACCTGCCTCTACCTGGTCCCTCTATCAGCTGGCCGAGGTGTCTGTCTGTGTGTGTGTGTGTCTGTCTGTCTGTGTGTGTGTGTGTGTATCTATCTGTCTGTGTGTGTGTGTGTCAGGTGAGACCTGAACTTTCCCAGCGTCTCAGACTAAACTCAGACTAATCCCATGATGTGTCATTAGAGTCTCCTGCTACAGGGGAGATTATAGAGGCTGAGGCCCACATCCCAGAGCCCTATGGGACCTGTCTATAGTAGTGTACTATATAGGGAATAGGGCTCTGGTCTAATGTAGTGTACTATATAGGGAATAGGTCTCTGGTCTAATGTAGTGTACTATACAGGGAATAGGGACCTGTCTAAAGTAGTGTACTATACAGGGAATAGGGCTCTGGTCTAAAGTAGTGCACTATATAGGGAATAGGGCTCTGGTCTAAAGTAGTGCACTATATAGGGAATAGGGCTCTGGTCTAAAGTAGTGCACTATATAGGGAATAGGGCTCTGGTCTATAGTAGTGCACTATATAGGGAATAGGGCTCTGGTCTATAGTAGTGTACTATATAGGGAATAGGGCTCTGGTCTATAGTAGTGTACTATATAGGGAATAGGGTGCCACTTGGGCCACACCCACAGAGGGAGAGTTAGGGGACCTCTGCTGCTGCACTCAGTATGTCATTTAGTGTTACTGAGGACAGATTTTTAGTGATGACAGACTGTTAGTGATGACAGATTGTTAGTGATGACAGATTTTTAGTGATGACAGACTGTTAGTGATGACAGATTGCTAGCGAGGACAGATTTTTAGTGATGACAGACTGTTAGTGATGACAGATTTTTAGTGATGACAGACTGTTAGTGATGACAGATTTTTAGTGAGACCGTTAACGAGGACAGATTGTTAGTGATGACAGACTGTTAACGAGGACAGATTGTTAGTGATGACAGATTGTTAGTGATGACAGACTGTTAGTGATGACAGATTGTTAGTGAGACCGTTAACGAGGACAGATTGTTAGTGATGACAGACTGTTAGTGAGACCGTTAACGAGGACAGATTGTTAGTGATGACAGATTGTTAGTGATGACAGATTGTTAGTGAGACCGTTAACGAGGACAGATTGTTAGTGATGACAGATTGTTAGTGATGACAGATTGTTAGTGAGGACAGACTGTTAACGAGGACAGATTGTTAGTGATGACAGACTGTTAGTGATGACAGATTGTTAGTGAGACCGTTAACGAGGACAGATTGTTAGTGAGGACAGACTGTTAGTGAGACCGTTAACGAGGACAGATTATTAGTGATGACAGATTGTTAGTGAGGACAGATTGTTAGTGAGGACAGACCGTTAACGAGGACAGATTGTTAGTGATGTTCTGCGGGAGGTTTTACTATTTTGTTGTGTCTATGTTAAACTATCTTAGATGATGTCTTTCAGATGGAAACATTTCGTTTTCTGTAAATGAAATGTTTTGGTTGTTTAGATGATTTCTAGAAGGGCAGTAAACGGAAATCTAAGTTCTCCAGCTCATTAAAGCCCCCATGCAGTATTTTTTAAATCATCACTGTATGTCTAATACATTACTGTGTTTATTTCATGAAACTAAATAACAAATATATTTTTTAGCGTTTATTTCCCTCAGCCTCCTTTTGCTATTGAACTGCTCAGTCTGATCATGTGGGCACGTTGATACACATTGTAATATATTTACATACACAGCCCTGATTGGTGGATAGGATCCTCTAGACTCTCTCTCTAGTGCCTTCCCCACTTACCCCTTCGAAGTAGAAGGAGGCATATGCAAATTAAAAGATGACTAATCGGATCAGATTGTGACATCATGCTGGGAGCCAACAAACTATATCTCCCCTGGAAAGCTCTTTACACTGAAACGGCATTATTCAACATCTTCAGGGTTATTTCATCCTCACAGTGTGGAAATATCAAGAACAAAATAAGACCGTACTGCCCCTTTAATAATAACTCATTATAATATTGTGTCCTCTGGCAGCCTGAGAGAGGCCTGCTTCCCAGAGTGTAACGTCCCATTAAAGATGAGCCTCAGGGCCTGCACTCTGAGACACAGCCTGGGCTTGGAGTAGGTGAGCAGCCTGGGAGGCAGTGAGGCGTCTGGGCAAATGGGCACAACTCCAGTCCCTGGTCTGACACGGGCCTACAGGCCTGGCTCTGTGACTGGCATACTGATGAGTTAGTGATCCGGGGAGGGACAGAGGGTGTGTGTGTTCGTGCATGCGGTGTGTGTGTGTGTGTGTGTGTGTGCAGACAGGCAGGGAGCAGCCAGTAAAGACCACTACACATGACTAGAGAATAGTGGCAGGAAGTAGATTCCACGGTAACTCTCCCTGGACAATACATCTCCTATTGTCTCCCTACCCTCCTCTACCTCCACAGTGTCCCTGAGACAGGAAGTAGATTCCACGGTAACTCTCCCTGGACAATACATCTCCTATTGTCTCCCTACCCTCCTCTACCTCCACAGTGTCCCTGAGACAGGAAGTAGATTCCACGGTAACTCTCCCTGGACAATACATCTCCTATTGTCTCCCTACCCTCCTCTACCTCCACAGTGTCCCTGAGACAGGAAGTAGATTCCACGGTAACTCTCCCTGGACAATACGTCTCCTATTGTCTCCCTACCTTCCTCTACCTCCACAGTGTCCCTGAGACAGGAAGTAGATTCCACGGTAACTCTCCCTGGACAATACGTCTCCTATTGTCTCCCTACCTTCCTCTACCTCCGCAGTGTCCCTGAGACAGGAAGTAGATTCCACGGTAACTCTCCCTGGACAATACGTCTCCTATTATCTCCCTACCCTCCTCTACCTCCACAGTGTCCCTGAGACAGGAAGTAGATTCCACGGTAACTCTCCCTGGACAATATGTCTCCTATTGTCTCCCTACCCTCCTCTACCTCCACAGTGTCCTTGAGACAGGAAGTAGATTCCACGGTAACTCTCCCTGGGCAATACGTCTCCTATTGTCTCCCTACCTTCCTCTACCTCCACAGTGTCCCTGAGACAGGAAGTAGATTCCACGGTAACTCTCCCTGGACAATACATCTCCTATTGTCTCCCTACCCTCCTCTACCTCCACAGTGTCCCTGAGACAGGAAGTAGATTCCACGGTAACTCTCCCTGGGCAATACGTCTCCTATTGTCTCCCTACCTTCCTCTACCTCCACAGTGTCCCTGAGACAGGAAGTAGATTCCACGGTAACTCTCCCTGGACAATACATCTCCTATTGTCTCCCTACCCTCCTCTACCTCCACAGTGTCCCTGAGACAGGAAGTAGATTCCACGGTAACTCTCCCTGGACAATACATCTCCTATTGTCTCCCTACCCTCCTCTACCTCCACAGTGTCCCTCCCGGTGGGCGTCCCAAATGACACCTTTATTCCCTATATAGTACACTACTTTAGACCAGAGCCCTATTCCCTATATAGTACACTATTGTTGACCAGAGCCCTATTCCCTATATAGTACACTACTTTAGACCAGAGCCCTATTCCCTATATAGTGTACTACTTTAGACCAGAGACCTATTCCCTATATAGTACACTACTATAGACCAGGGCCCTATTCCCTATATAGTACACTACTTTAGACCAGAGCCCTATTCCCTATATAGTGCACTACTATAGACCAGAGCCCTATTCCCTATATAGTGCACTACTTTAGTCCAGAGCCCTATTCCCTATATAGTGCACTACTTTAGACCAGAGCCCTATTCCCTATATAGTACACTACCTTTGACCACAGCCCTATTCCCTATATAGCGCACTACCTTTGACCACAGCCCTATTCCCTATATAGCGCACTACTTTTGACCACAGCCCCGGAAGGCAGACTCTGCTAAAACGAAGGGAAGGAGGGGGTGTGTCTTTGTGAACCAGTAGCTTTGTGCTCATCTCTAATGTTGTGAAGGAAGTCTGAAGTTTCTGCCGGCCTGAGTTAGCTGTAAACCCACACTATTTACCAAGATAGTTTTTTTCATAGCTGTCTATTTACGGCCACAAATCGATGCTTGGCACTAAGACCAGCACTCAAAGAGCTGAACAGGGCCATAAGTAAACAAGAAAATGCACATTCAGAGGCAGCCTTTTTCTCTGCCAGTGATTTTAATGCAGGGAAACTGAAATCCGTTTTATACCAGCATGTCACCTGTGCAACTAGAGGGAAACAAAACTCGTGATCATCTTTAGTCCCACACACAGAAATGCGGACAAAGCCCTCCATCGCCCTCCCTTTGGCAAATCAGACCGTAACTCTATCCTCCTGCGTCCTGCTTACAAGCGAAAACAGGACTGTTTCGCTAGGACAGATTGGAATATGTTCCGGGGATTCATTCGATAACATTGAGGAGTTTATCCACATCAGTCACCGGCTTCATTAATAAGTGCACCGACGACGTCGTCCCCACAGTGACCGTACGTACATATCCTAACCAGAAGCCATGGATTACAGGCAACATCCGCACTGAGCTAAAGGCTAGTATTCCTCCTGTCACTATTTATATTTATAGTTTTATATTTTTCTATCTTTATCTTTAACTCTGCTTTGCTGGTTAAAAGACCTGTAAGGAAGCATTTCACTGTTAGTCTGCAGCTGTTGTTTTACGAAGCATGTGACAAATATCAATGTATTTTATGTAAGGAACAGTGTGTCATTTGGGTCGCAGCCTCAGACCCTCAGACCCTCAGACCCTCCAGACCAGGCAAATCAGACCCTCAGACCCTCAGACCCTCAGACCCTCCAGACCAGGCAAATCAGACCCTCAGACCAGCCTCCTCAGACCCTCAGACCCTCCAGACCCTCAGACCCTCCAGACCAGGCAAATCAGACCCTCAGACCAGCCTCCTCAGACCCTCCAGACCCTCCAGACCAGGCAAATCAGATCCTCAGACCCTCAGACCAGGCTCCTTAGACCCTCCAGACCCTCAGACCCTCCAGACCAGGCTCCTCAGACCCTCAGACCCTCCAGACCCTCCAGACCCTCAGACCCTCCAGCCTCCAGCCTCCTCAGACCCTCCAGACCAGGCAAATCAGACCCTCAGACCCTCAGACCAGGCTCCTCAGACCCTCAGACCCTCAGACCCTCCAGACCCTCAGACCCTCCAGACCAGGCAAATCAGACCCCATTGTATGCCGATTCCTTTAATCACCACAGTTAAGCTGGAGGCACAGAGAAGGTTTTTCCCTGACTAATTAAAAACTCTGCCATGACTCCTCCGCTGCTAGGTAGGGCTTTTCACAGCTACCCATAATGCAATGCGAGGGAGGCAGATGGGAGGGTGTCTATCAAGCCGTCTGAATTCTCATACTATTGTACCGTTTACTGCTCTAAGGCCTGTTCTTTATTAGAAGGAGTGAGAGTTCTATGTTCTAAGGCCTGTCAATGACACTGACTCTACTCCAGCCACTTTAATCATGGGAATTGATGGGAAATGATGTAAATATATCACTAGCCACTTTAAACAATGCTACCTTATATAATGTTACTTACCCTACATTGTTCATCTCATATGTTAGATACTGTTCTAAGGCCTGTTCTTTAACTATGCCACTTGGTTTACATACTCATCTCATATGTATATACTGTAGATATCATCTACTGTATCTTGCCTATGCTGCTCTGTACCATCACTCATTCATATATCCTTATGTACATATTCTTTATCCCCTTACACTGTGTATGACAGTAGTTTTTTTTTGGAATTGTTAGTTAGATTACTTGCTCGTTATAACTGCATTGTCGGAACTAGAAGCACAAGCATTTCGCTACACTCGCATTAACATCTGCTAACCATGTGTATGTGACAAATAACATTTGATTTGATTTGATTTGATTTGATTCTTTATTAGAAGGAGTGAGAGTTCTATGTTCTAAGGCCTGTTCTTTATTAGAAGGAGTGAGAGTTCTATGTTCTAAGGCCTGTTCTTTATTAGAAGGAGTGAGAGTTCTATGTTCTAAGGCCTGTTCTTTATTAGAAGGAGTGAGAGTTCTATGTTCTAAGGCCTGTTCTTTATTAGAAGGAGTGAGAGTTCTATGTTCTAAGGCCTGTTCTTTATTAGAAGGAGTGAGCGTTCTATGTTCTAAGGCCTGTTCTTTATTAGAAGGAGTGAGCGTTCTATGTTCTAAGGCCTGTTCTTTATTAGAAGGAGTGAGAGTTCTATGTTCTAAGGCCTGTTCTTTATTAGAAGGAGTGAGAGTTCTATGTTCTAAGGCCTGTTCTTTATTAGAAGGAGTGAGCGTTCTATGTTCTAAGGCCTGTTCTTTATTAGAAGGAGTGAGCGTTCTATGTTCTAAGGCCTGTTCTTTATTAGAAGGAGTGAGAGTTCTATGTTCTAAGGCCTGTTCTTTATTAGAAGGAGTGATAGTTCTATGTTACAACAGTAGAACTTAGAACTCTCCCTCTTGACAGGCATTCTTTATTAGGAGTGAGAGTTCTATGTTCTAAGGCCTGTTATTTATTAGAAGGAGCGAGAGTTCTAAGTTACAACAGTAGAACTTAGAACTCTCACTCTCACAGGTGTTCTTTATTAGGAGTGAGAGTTCTATGTTCTAAGGCCTGTTCTTTATTAGGAGGAGTGAGAGTTCTATGTTAGAACAGTAGAACTTAGAACTCTCACTCTCACAGGGGTTCTTTATTAGGAGTGAGAGTTCAATGTTGTAAGGCCTGTTCTTTATTAGAAGTAGTGAGAGTTCTATGTTCTAAGGCCTGTTCTTTATTAGAAGGAGTGAGAGTTCTAAATTCTAAGGCCTGTTCTTTATTAGAAGGAGTGAGAGTTCTAAGTTCTAAGGCCTGTTCTTTATTAGAAGGAGTGAGTGTTCTAAGTTCTAAGGCATGTTCTTTATTAGAAGGAGTGAGAGTTCTATGTTCTAAGGCCTGTTCTGTATTAGAAGGAGTGAGAGTTCTATGTTCTAAGGCCTGTTCTGTATTAGAAGGTGTGAGAGTTCTATGTTCTAAGGCCTGTTCTGTATTGGAAGGAGTGAGAGTTCTATGTTCTAAGGCCTGTTCTGTATTAGAAGGTGTGAGAGTTCTATGTTCTAAGGCCTGTTCTGTATCAGAAGGTGTGAGAGTTCTACATTCTAAGTCCTGTGCGTGGCTATGCTGAAGTTGCTGTGTCCCTGCTAGTGCTAGAAATGCTTGACATGTGATTGGGAGGAAGGAGCACACAGAGACATGTGAGTGGGAGGAAGGAGCACACAGAGACAAACACTTGATTCCTTCACAAAGCAGCAGCGTCCTCCTCTTCTTGTCTCCTGCTCGGACACAAAGAGCAGGCCTGGTGTCACGAAGGCATCTGGTTGAACGTCACAGGAAGCTGCTAACTACCACCACAACAGAGACGTTCTCCATAGAAGAATAGAAAAGGGAATGAGAAACAGACAGCTAGAAGGCTCCGGACAACAACAAGAGAGATGGTTAGAAACAGAGAGAAGAAGAGTTGGATCCAGGGTCAGGGTGAGTAGTATTCAGGTGGTCTCAGAGGCTCTGCCATGCTTCCTCGTAAGAGGATGACAGGAGAGGAAGGAGTGATGAGGAGGAGGGTACAGTATAGCCCCCTATCTGAGGAAAAAGCTGCTTTCCAACCCAAACATCCCAGAAATGACCATATACCAGACTAAATAACAAATATGGCTTGTTCTTTATGTAAATAGCACGAACCAAATCAAAATCAAATCAAATCAAATTTTATTTGTCACATACACATGGTTAGCAGATGTTAATGCGAGTGTAGCGAAATGCTTGTGCTTCTAGTTCCGACAATGCAGTAATAACGAACAAGTAATCTAACTAACAATTCCAAAAAACTACTGTCTTATACACAGTGTAAGGGGATAAAGAATATGTACATAAGGATATATGAATGAGTGATGGTACAGAGCAGCATAGGCAAGATACAGTAGATGATATCGAGTACAGTATATACATATGAGATGAGTATGTAAACCAAGTGGCATAGTTAAAGTGGCTAGTGATACATGTATTACATAAGGATGCAGTCGATGATATAGAGTACAGTATCTACGTATGCATATGAGATGAATAATGTAGGGTAAGTAACATTATATAAGGTAGCATTGTTTAAAGTGGCTAGTGATATATTTACATCATTTCCCATCAATTCCCATTATTAAAGTGGCTGGAGTAGAGTCAGTGTCATTGACAGTGTGTTGGCAGTAGCCAACCAGAACAACTGTCAAAGTCTGTAAAATGACAGGAACAAGTAGCTTAAAGGCAGAAGGGGTTTGAGCATCAATCCCCTTCTCTTCTTCTGTGAGATGCTGCTATGGTGATCAGTATAAC
>NW_024609556.1:150000-155000 GCF_018296145.1 Oncorhynchus tshawytscha
ACGGATATATATATATACTAATAATCAGTATAACAGATATATATATATATACTAATAATCAGTATAACAGATATATATATATATACTAATAATCAGTTTAACAGATATATATATATATACTAATAATCAGTTTAACAGATATATATATATATACTAATAATCAGTATAACAGATATATATATATATACTAATAATCAGTATAACAGATATATATATATACTAATAATCAGTTTAACAGATATATATATATATACTAATAATCAGTATAACAGATATATATATATATACTAATAATCAGTATAACAGATATATATAAATATATATACTAATAATCAGTATAACAGATATATATATATATATATATATATATATATATACTAATAATCAGTATAATAGATACATATATATATATATATACATACTAATAATCAGTTTAACGGATATATATATATATACTAATAATCAGTATAACAGATATATATATATATATACTAATAATCAGTATAACAGATATATATATATATACTAATAATCAGTTTAACAGATATATATATATATACTAATAATCAGTTTAACGGATATATATATATACTAATAATCAGTATAACAGATATATATATATATACTAATAATCAGTTTAACAGATATATATATATATACTAATAATCAGTTTAACAGATATATATATATACTAATAATCAGTATAACAGATATATATATATATACTAATAATCAGTTTAACAGATATATATATATATACTAATAATCAGTTTAATGGATATATATATGTATCCTCAAAGCATTGAGGAGGGGAAGACAAAACAGAGGTGTGTGTGTGTGTGTGTGTGTGCGTATGTGCGTATGTGTGTGTGTGTGTGTGTGCGTATGTGTGTGTGTGTGTGTGCGTATGTGTGTGTGTGTGTGTGTGTGTGTGCGTATGTGTGTGTGTGTGTGTGTGTGTGTGTGTGTGTGTGTGTGTGTGTGTGTGTGTGTGTGTGTGTGCGTATGTGTGTGTGTGTGTGTGTGCGCGTATGTGTGTGTGTGTGTTTGTGTCTGTGTGTGTCTGTGTGTGTGTGTGTTGTCAAGGTAAGAGAGGTAAGAATATCTCAACGCAGTCAGACTGTTTTGTAGTCCCTGCGGAGATAGATACACGCTCTAGAGAATGCTGAGGCTTTCATTTCTACATTCAAACGACTGAAAATGTCCATAATAATATCAGACTGTCTGTCTGTACCTTGTGTCTTATTGCATCTAGTCAGTCTGAACACAGATTGTTTATTTTAGGCTACAGACGACTGTTACTACTCAGTTTGAGAGACTACAGGCGACTGTTACTAATCAGTTAGAGAGACTACAGACGACTGTTACTAATCAGTTAGAGAGACTACAGACGACTGTTACTAATCAGTTAGAGAGACTACAGACGACTGTTACTAATCAGTTAGAGAGACTACAGGCGACTGTTACTAATCAGTTAGAGAGACTACAGACGACTGTTACTAATCAGTTTGAGAGACTACAGTCGACTGTTACTACTCAGTTAGAGAGGCTACAGACGACTGTTACTACTCAGTTTGAGAGACTACAGGCGACTGTTACTAATCAGTTAGAGAGACTACAGACGACTGTTACTAATCAGTTTGAGAGACTACAGGCGACTGTTACTAATCAGTTAGAGAGTACAGACGACTGTTACTACTCAGTTAGAGAGACTACAGTCGACTGTTACTAATCAGTTTGAGAGACTACAGACGACTGTTACTACTCAGTTAGAGAGGCTACAGACGACTGTTACTACTCAGTTAGAGAGACTACAGACGACTGTTACTACTCAGTTAGAGAGACTACAGACGACTGTTACTACTCAGTTTGAGAGACTACAGACGACTGTTACTACTCAGTTAGAGAGACTACATACCACTGTTACTAATCAGTTTGAGAGACTACAGACGACTGTTACTAATCAGTTTGACAGACTACAGATGACTGTTACTAATCAGTTTGAGAGACTACAGACGACTGTTACTACTCAGTTTGAGAGACTAGAGACGACTGTTACTACTCAGTTTGAGAGACTACAGGCGACTGTTACTAATCAGTTAGAGAGACTACAGACGACTGTCACTAATCAGTTTGAGAGACTACAGGCGACTGTTACTAATCAGTTTGAGAGACTACAGACGACTGTTACTACTCAGTTAGAGAGACTACAGTCGACTGTTACTAATCAGTTTGAGAGACTAGAGACGACTGTTACTACTCAGTTAGAGAGACTACAGTCGACTGTTACTAATCAGTTTGAGAGACTACAGACGACTGTTACTACTCAGTTAGAGAGGCTACAGACGACTGTTACTACTCAGTTAGAGAGACTACAGACGACTGTTACTACTCAGTTAGAGAGACTACAGACGACTGTTACTACTCAGTTTGAGAGACTACAGACGACTGTTACTACTCAGTTAGAGAGACGACATACCACTGTTACTAATCAGTTTGAGAGACTACAGACGACTGTTACTAATCAGTTTGACAGACTACAGATGACTGTTACTAATCAGTTAGAGAGACTACAGACGACTGTTACTACTCAGTTTGAGAGACTAGAGACGACTGTTACTACTCAGTTTGAGAGACTACAGGCGACTGTTACTAATCAGTTAGAGAGACTACAGACGACTGTTACTAATCAGTTTGAGAGACTACAGGCGACTGTTACTAATCAGTTTGAGAGACTACAGACGACTGTTACTACTCAGTTAGAGAGACTACAGTCGACTGTTACTAATCAGTTTGAGAGACTACAGACGACTGTTACTACTCAGTTAGAGAGGCTACAGACGACTGTTACTACTCAGTTAGAGAGACTACAGACGACTGTTACTACTCAGTTAGAGAGACTACAGATGACTGTTACTACTCAGTTTGAGAGACTACAGACGACTGTTACTACTCAGTTAGAGAGACTACATACCACTGTTACTAATCAGTTTGAGAGACTACAGACGACTGTTACTAATCAGTTTGACAGACTACAGACGACTGTTACTAATCAGTTTGAGAGACTACAGACGGCTGTTACTACTCAGTTAGAGAGACTACAGTCGACTGTTACTAATCAGTTTGAGAGACTACAGACGACTGTTACTACTCAGTTTGAGAGACTACAGACGACTGTTACTACTCAGTTTGAGAGACTACAGACGACTGTTACTACTCAGTTTGAGAGACTACAGACGACTGTTACCAATCAGTTTGAGAGACTACAGACGACTGTTACTAATCAGTTTGAGAGACTACAGTCCAGTGTCATAATATTATGCTGTAGATGGGAGGAGCTATAGGTCTATAGTGTAGATGGGAGGAGCTTAAGGTCTATACTGTAGATGGGAGGAGTTATAGGTCTATACTGTAGATGAGAGGAGCTATAGGTCTATAGTGTAGATGGGAGGAGCTACAGGTCTATACTGTAGATGGGAGGAGCTACAGCTCTATACTGTAGATGGGAGGAGCTACAGGTCTATACTGTAGATGGGAGGAGCTACAGGTCTATACTGTAGATGGGAGGAGCTACAGCTCTATACTGTAGATGGGAGGAGCTATTGGTCTATACTATAGATGGGAAGAGCTACAGGTCTATACTATAGATGGGAGGAGCTACAGGTCTATACTGTAGATGGGAGGAGCTACAGCTCTATACTGTAGATGGGAGGAGCTATAGGTCTATACTATAGATGGGAGGAGCTACAGCTCTATACTGTAGATGGGAGGAGCTATAGGTCTATACTATAGATGGGAGGAGCTACAGCTCTATACTGTAGATGGGAGGAGCTACAGCTCTATACTGTAGATGGGAGGAGCTACAGCTCTATACTGTAGATGGGAGGAGCTACAGCTCTATACTGTAGATGGGAGGAGCTACAGCTCTATACTGTAGATGGGAGGAGCTACAGGTGTATACTCTCTGAACTAATGTCTTCATTGACATTTTCAACGTGTCCCTGACTGAGTCTGTAATACCAACATGATTCAAGCAGACCACCATAGTCCCTGTGCCCAAGAACACTAAGGTAACCTGCCTAAATGACTATAGACCTGTAGCACTTACGTCTGTCGCCATGAAGTGCTTTGAAAGGCTGGTAAGGGCTCAGATTAACACAATTATCCCAGAAACCCTAGACCCACTCCAATTTGCATACCGCCCAAACAGATCCACAGATGATGCAATCTCTATTGCATTCCACACTGCCCTTTCCCACCTGGACAAAAATAACACTTATGTGAGAATGCTGTTCATTGACTACAGCTCAATGTTGAACACCATAGTACCATCAAAGCTCATCACTAAGCTAAGGATCCTGGGACTAAACACCTCCCTCTGCAACTGGATCCTGGACTTCCTGACGGGCCACCCCCAGGTGGTGAGGGTAGGTAGCAACACATCTGCCACGCTGATCCTCAATACAGGAGCCCCCCAGGGATGCGTGCTCAGTCCCCTCCTGTACTCCCTGTTCACCCACGACTGCATGGCCAGGCACGACTCCAACACCATTGTTAAGTTTGCAGACGACACAACCGTGGTAGGCTCGATCACCGACAACGACGAGAGAGCCTATAGGAAGGAGGTCAGAGACCTGGCCGGGTGGTGCCAGAATAACAACCTATCCCTCACTGCATAGCCCAACCCACCCCTCACTGCATAGTCCAACCCACCCCTCACTGCATAGTCCAACCCACCCCTCACTGCATAGTCCATCCCACCCCTCACTGCATAGTCCAACCCACCCCTCACTGCATAGTCCAACCCACCCCTCACTGCATAGTCCAACCCCTCACTGCATAGTCCAACCACCCCTCACTGCATAGTCCAACCCCTCACTGCATAGTCCAACCCACCCCTCACTGCATAGTCCAACCCCTCACTGGATAGTCCAACTCACCCCTCACTGCATAGTCCAACCCACCCCTCACTGCATAGTCCAACCCACCCCTCACTGCAT
>NW_024609556.1:160000-167500 GCF_018296145.1 Oncorhynchus tshawytscha
TAATGGAAGTGATATGAGGAAACACACAGGAAAACTACACAGAATGTTCTAGAATACACAACGGTATACTCTGTAGTACCTGTCAACGTGCTCGATGCTGTTGTCCCCATCCTCTACTATCTACTGAACATGATCATGGTAGTGAGAGAAGCAGAGCTAATGACATCAGGCTGAACGGACCCTGCAACTACATCCAGCAAAACAGGGCATTATTCCTTAAGCATCCTGTTAAGATGTTAAACCCCAAGTGAGTGTTGTTGTGCTGCCGGGGAGATGCGGCGTGTATCTCTTTCCCTCCGTTTGGAACACAGCCTATATCTGAGTCACTCTTCTCAGAATAAATATAACTGTTTATCCCTTCGCTCCGTTGATGACCTGCCTGTGCATCACCAGCTGGAAGGAAAGGCTGGAGAACAGCTGAGGAGGGATGACGGTAGAGGTGAGGTACTAGACTAGAGGACAGGAAGGAAAGGCTGGAGAACAGCTGAGGAGGGATGGCGGTAGAGGTGAGGCACTAGACTAGAGGACAGGAAGGAAAGGTTGGAGAACAGCTGAGGAGGGATGACGGTAGAGGTGAGGCACTAGACTAGAGGACAGGAAGGAAAGGTTGGAGAACAGCTGAGGAGGGATGACGGTAGAGGTGAGGCACTAGACTAGAGGACAGGAAGGAAAGGTTGGAGAACAGCTGAGGAGGGATGACGGTAGAGGTGAGGCACTAGACTAGAGGACAGGAAGGAAAGGTTGGAGAACAGCTGAGGAGGGATGACGGTAGAGGTGAGGCACTAGACTAGAGGACAGGAAGGAAAGGTTGGAGAACAGCTGAGGAGGGATGACGGTAGAGGTGAGGCACTAGACTAGAGGACAGGAAGGAAAGGTTGGAGAACAGCTGAGGAGGGATGACGGTAGAGGTGAGGCACTAGACTAGAGGACAGGAAGGAAAGGTTGGAGAACAGCTGAGGAGGGATGACGGTAGAGGTGAGGCACTAGACTAGAGGACAGGAAGGAAAGGTTGGAGAACAGCTGAGGAGGGATGACGGTAGAGGTGAGGCACTAGACTAGAGGACAGGAAGGAAAGGTTGGAGAACAGCTGAGGAGGGATGGCAGTAGAGGTGAGGCACTAGACTAGAGGACTGGAAGGAAAGGTTCCTGTGGTGTCCTGCCATTGATGATGATGACGGGCAGAGAGGAGACTAAAATCGCTAACCAATAGATCCTAATCTGGCTACTGGTCAGACAAACTACAACCATCCATTGGTTTAATCTGGCTACTGGTCAGACAAACTACAACCATCCATTGGTTTAATCTGGCTACTGGTCAGACAAACTACAACCATCCATTTGTTTAATCTGGCTACTGGTCAGACAAACTACAACCATCCATTGGTTTAATCTGGCTACTGGTCAGACAAACTACAACCATCCATTGGTTTAATCCAGCTGGATTCAAATGGCCTTAAACTACCAGGATAGTATTCATGGAGAGATCCCCTGAAACTACCAGGATAGTATTCATGGAGAGATCCCTTTAAACTACCAGGATAGTATTCATGGAGAGATCCCTTTAAACTACCAGGATAGTAGGCATGGAGAGATCCCTTTAAACTACCAGGATAGTATTCATGGAGAGATCCCTTTAAACTACCAGGATAGTATTCATGGAGAGATCCCTTTAAACTACCAGGATAGTATTCATGGAGAGATCCCTTTAAACTACCAGGATAGTAGGCATGGAGAGATCCCTTTAAACTACCAGGATAGTAGGCATGGAGAGATCCCTTTAAACTACCAGGATAGTAGGCATGGAGAGATCCCATTAAACTACCAGGATAGTATTCATGGAGAGATCCCTTTAAACTACCAGGATAGTATTCATGGAGAGATCCCTTTAAACTACCAGGATAGTAGGAATGGAGAGATCCCTTTAAACTACCAGGATAGTATTCATGGAGAGATCCCTTTAAACTACCAGGATAGTAGGCATGGAGAGATCCCTTTAAACTACCAGGATAGTATTCATGGAGAGATCCCTTTAAACTACCAGGATAGTATTCATGGAGAGATCCCTTTAAACTACCAGGATAGTATTCATGGAGAGATCCCTTTAAACTACCAGGATAGTAGGATCCCTTTAAACTACCAGGATAGTATTCATGGAGAGATCCCTTTAATGGAGAGATCCCTTTAAACTACCAGGATAGTATTCATGGAGAGATCCCTTTAAACTACCAGGATAGTAGGCATGGAGAGATCCCTTTAAACTACCAGGATAGTAGGCATGGAGAGATCCCAGGATAGTATTAAACTACCAGGATAGTAGGCATGGAGAGATCCCTTTAAACTACCAGGATAGTATTCATGGAGAGATCCCTTTAAACTACCAGGATAGTATTCATGGAGAGATCCCTTTAAACTACCAGGATAGTATTCATGGAGAGATCCCTTTAAACTACCAGGATAGTATTCATGGAGAGATCCCTTTAAACTACCAGGATAGTATTCATGGAGAGATCCCTTTAAACTACCAGGATAGTATTCATGGAGAGATCCCTTTAAACTACCAGGATAGTAGGCATGGAGAGATCCCTTTAAACTACCAGGATAGTATTCATGGAGAGATCCCTTTAAACTACCAGGATAGTATTCATGGAGAGATCCCTTTAAACTACCAGGATAGTATTCATGGAGAGATCCCTTTAAACTACCAGGATAGTAGGCATGGAGAGATCCCTTTAAACTACCAGGATAGTATTCATGGAGAGATCCCTTTAAACTACCAGGATAGTATTCATGGAGAGATCCCTTTAAACTACCAGGATAGTATTCATGGAGAGATCCCTTTAAACTACCAGGATAGTATTCATGAGAGAGATCCCTTTAAACTACCAGGATAGTAGGCATGGAGAGATCCCTTTAAATTCCCCTTGTTAAAGGGGGAATGGAAGCTTGTTGTGTGCAACAGGGAGTGGCAATTGAATGCAAGATTCACAAAAAATGTTTTAATTGTTAACCCTTTACACTTGTGGGAATTGGTCTTTATGATAGGGCTACATTGAAAGGTTTCACAGAGTTAATATGAAATGCATAACCATGGTAGCAATTGGAAGGGAACATTATTAGATAGATAGATAATGGGAACATTTTTAGACCGAAAGTGAATACACAGCAGTTCACCTGACACACACTGTTGATTTGATGTGCATTTTACATTTACTGAACCTGTTTAGGCGAGGTGCTGGCTAGCGGAGTAGAACACCTGTTTAGGTGAGGTGCTGGCTAGCGGAGTAGAACACCTGTTTAGGAGAGGTGCTGGCTAGCGGAGTAGAACACCTGTTTAGGAGAGGTGCTGGCTAGCGGAGTAGAACACCTGTTTAGGTGAGGTGCTGGCTAGCAGAGTAGAACACCTGTTTAGGAGAGGTGCTGGCTAGCGGAGTAGAACACCTGTTTAGGAGAGGTGCTGGCTAGCAGAGTAGAACACCTGTTTAGGAGAGGTGCTGGCTAGCGGAGTAGAACACCTGTTTAGGAGAGGTGCTGGCTAGCGGAGTAGAACACCTGTTTAGGTGAGGTGCTGGCTAGCGGAGTAGAACACCTGTTTAGGTGCTGGCTAGCAGAGTAGAACACCTGTTTAGGAGAGGTGGCTAGCAGAGTAGAACACCTGTTTAGAGGTGGAGAGAACACCTGTTTGCTGGCTAGCAGAGTGGAACACCTGTTTAGGAGAGGTGCTGGCTAGCGGAGTAGAACACCTGTTTAGGAGAGGTGCTGGCTAGCGGAGTAGAACACCTGTTTAGGAGAGGTGCTGGCTAGCAGAGTAGAACACCTGTTTAGGAGAGGTGCTGGCTAGGAGAGAACACCTGTTTAGGAGAGGTGCTGGCTAGCAGAGTAGAACACCTGTTTAGGAGAGGTGCTGGCTAGCAGAGTAGAACACCTGTTTAGGAGAGGTGCTGGCTAGCAGAGTAGAACACCCTGTTTAGTAGAACACCTGTTTAGGAGAGGTGCTGGCTAGCAGAGTAGAACACCTGTTTAGGAACACCTGAACACCTGTTTAGGAGAGGTGCTGGCTAGTAGAGAGGTGCTGGCTAGCAGAGTAGAACACCTGTTTAGGAGAGGTGAACACCTGTTTAGGAGAGGTGCTGGCTAGCGGAGTAGAACACCTGTTTAGGAGAGGTGCTGGCTAGCAGAGTAGAACACCTGTTTAGGAGAGGTGAGAACACCTGTTTAGGAGAGGTGCTAGCAGAGTAGAACACCTGTTTAGGAGAGGTGCTGGCTAGCAGAGTAGAACACCTGTTTAGGAGAGGTGCTGGCTAGCAGAGTAGAACACCTGTTTAGGAGAGGTGCTGGCTAGCAGAGTAGAACACCTGTTTAGGAGAGGTGCTGGCTAGCAGAGTAGAACACCTGTTTAGGGAGGTGCTGGCTAGCTGGAACACCTGTTTAGGAGAGGTGCTGGCTAGCAGAGTAGAACACCTGTTTAGGAGAGGTGCTGGCTAGAACACCGAGAGTAGAACACCTGTTTAGGAGAGGTGCTGGGCGGAGAACACCTGTTTAGGAGAGGTGCTGGCTAGCAGAGTAGAACACCTGTTTAGGAGAGGTGCTGGCTAGCGGAGTAGAACACCTGTTTAGGAGAGGTGCTGGCTAGCGGAGTAGAACACCTGTTTAGGAGAGGTGAACTGTGCTGGCTAGCGGAGTGGAACACCTGTTTAGGAGAGGAGGTGGAACACCTGTTTAGGAGAGGTGCTGGCTAGCAGAGTAGAACACCTGTTTAGGAGAGGTGCTGGCTAGCGGAATGGAACACCTGTTTAGGCGAGGTGCTGGCTAGCAGAGTAGAACACCTGTTTAGGCGAGGTGCTGGCTAGCAGAGTAGAACACCTGTTTAGGCGAGGTGCTGGCTAGCTGGGGGGTGGAACAGTTAGAAATATAAAGGAGAGCAGCAGACTCTAGGAGCTCAGATCAAAAGTATTTATGTCCTGGGTTTCGACAGACAAGCTGTCTTCATCAGGGTATCATGTCTTATATGACCTATTTATTCTAATCATCGTTCAAGATGCACTGAGTCATCTAAACAGCATTTCCCCACTGAGTCATCTAAACAGCATTTCCCCACTGAGTCATCTAAACAGCATTTCCCCACTGAGACAACTAAACATTTGCAAAAGTTGCCCAATTAGCGGGAGGGATGTGGAAAACCTTTTTGCTAATGGCTTTCAGTCAAGACACTTACAGCGCTGTGAAGCGCTGACATCATGTATACCATGATACTGGACGGCCACAGAGCTCTGACGTCATGTATATAATGATACTGGACGGCCACAGAGCTCTGACATCATGTATACCATGATACTAGAACCAGCTCACTCTGACATCATGTAACCATGATTCACCTGATAACAGAACCAGCTCACCTGATAATAGAACCAGTTCACCTGATATACTGGACTGCCACAGAGCTCTGACATCAGAACCATGTTCACCTGGTACAGAGAACCAGTTCATGTATATAATGATACTAGAACCAGTCTGACATCATGATATATATGAACCAGTTCACCTGACATCATAGTAACCATGTTACTGATAACAGAACCAGCTGACATCATGTATATAATGATACTAGAACCAGCTCTCATCATGTGATAATGAACCAGTTCACCTCTACATCAGAACCAGTTCACCTGATAAGCTCTAGA
The DNA here is from genome assembly GCF_018296145.1 of Oncorhynchus tshawytscha. Classification (NCBI taxonomy): domain Eukaryota; kingdom Metazoa; phylum Chordata; class Actinopteri; order Salmoniformes; family Salmonidae; genus Oncorhynchus; species Oncorhynchus tshawytscha. The sequence goes on from NW_024609556.1 coordinate 165,679, forward strand.
ACCAGCTCACCTGATAATAGAACCAGCTCACCTGATACTGGACGGCCACAGAGCTCTGACATCATGAACCATAATAGAACCAGCTCACATCTGATAATACTGGACTGCCAGAGCTTCACGTCTGATATACTAGCACCAGCTCACCTGATAATAGCACCAGCTCACCTGATAATAGAACCAGTTCACCTGATAATAGAACCAGTTCACCTGATAATAGAACCAGTTCACCTGATAATAGCACCAGCTCACCTGATTTTACCAGCTCATTTGACTATTAGAACCAGTTTTTCTGATTTAGAACCAGCTCATTGGAAGAGGACCAGTTTCACCACATTAAAACAACAGCTCAGTTAGTAACCAGCTCACCTGGTTGACCTTCACCTGGGGGTTCACCTTCACACGATAATTGACCAGCTCACCTGATAATAGCACCAGCTCACCTTGATAATAGCACCAGCTCACCTGATAGGGGTTGACCAGTTCACCTGATAATTGACCTTCACTGATAATTGACCAGCTCACCTGCTTTGACTTCTGTGATTTGACTATTAGATGTTCAGTGTTTTCTTTTGGAATCAATGACCTTCAAGAGGGGTTCACATGGGGGTTCACCACATTAAAACCCTCACACGGGGGGCTGACCTTCACATGAGGGGTTGACCTCCACAGTTCAGTTCACGTAACAGGGTTGACCTTCACCTGCAGGATCTTGACCTTCACCTGGGGGTTCACCTTCACATGAGGGGTTGACCTTCACATGAGGGGTTGACCTTCACCTGGGGGGTTCAACCTTCACACGGGGGCTGACCTTCACATGAGGGGTTGACCTTCACATGGGGGTTGACCTTTCACACATGGGGTGACCTTCACATGGGGTTGATCTTCACACGGGGGTTGACCTTCACATGAGGGGTTGACCTTCACATGGGGGTTGACCTTCACATTGGGGTTGACCTTCACAGCGAGTCAAACTTCACATGGGGGGTGACCTTCACATGAGGGGTTGACCTTCACATGAGGGGTTGACCTTCACACATGGGGTTGACCTTCACATGAGGGGTTGACCTTCACATGGGAGTCCAAACTTCACATGGGGGGTGACCTTCACACATGGGGTCGACCTTCACTTGAGGGGTTGACCTTCACATGAGGGGTCGACCTTCACATGAGGGGTTGACCTTCACATGAGGGGTTGACCTTCACGTGAGGGGTTGACCTTCACATTAGGGGCAGATGTAAAGGAATCACTAAATAATACTTTTCTGGAATGACTTTGTCAAAGCAACAAAAGGGCTTTACTATAAAGGAGAAGCTTGGAGAAATGTTTTGGGATGAAGTGGGTTAAAATGTACCAGAGTAAATTCCTTCTTTTCTTTCATGTGTTCTTCTGTCCTGCAAGTTTCTTATTTATAAAAAAAAACGTGATTATAGTTCATGGACATTTTTGTAAGTGGAAATTACTAACTTCAGAAGCCTTTTTAAACTTCGAATACACCAGTTTAAAGTTTCTTGCATTGCAGTAAAATCATCCTGCAACAGGGTGATCAAATTAAGATCCTCCATCTGTAGAGCCAGCAGGCTGGTACAGGGGTGGTCAGGGACCCATATGTTAGAGACAGAATACACTTCCGACAGTGTGTTAGACACAGTCTCTCTCTCTCTCTCTCTCTCTCTATGTTTCTCTCTCTCTCTCTCTCTCTCTCTCTCTCTCTCTCTCTCTCTCTCTCTCTCTCTCTCTCTCTCTATGTTTTTCTCTCTCTCTCTCTCTCTCTCTCTCTCTCTCTCTCTATGTTTCTCTCTCTCTCTCTCTCTCTCTCTCTCT